>NC_081345.1:62565743-62599003 GCF_029784015.1 Lycium ferocissimum | reverse complement strand
AGTAACTTGAGAATGTCGAAGTCGTATGTGAATCGTTATTGCATGTTATGAATGTGGGGTTTAGAATATTGTGTGGGCTGTCCGGATTGGTATTGAACATAATTATTGATGTTGTATTGGTAGTATGTGGTTGGTTTAGATACAAGAGAAAACATCGCCAAACATCTAGAAAGGAGTTACTAACGTTAGAATACGTTTGAATCTCCCTGTAGCTTAACCATAGTTGTTGGCGTCTTAATATAGGTTGAAGTATTATTGGGTAGCGTACACATATTGTGTGACGAATAAGCACTAAAGACCTGGTCCGATCGGAAGCACTTCGAAGGAAAAAGCTTTGGCGTGAAAGTTCGTGACACCCGTTCGGCATTGAGGTAGGTTACGGTTTACTTTATGTCTGAACTCCGGTTAGCGAAACGTATGTAAATAGTAGTGATTGACGGGGAAAGCATGATAGGCCTTCGGGCATGGTGTGGAGGTAAACTCCATCTAGGTTGGTATTGCCCGAACATTATGTGGGCTTATGTCGCCATTATTGTGATATTTGTTATGTGGGCTTGTCGCCATTATTTGTGATATCTTTTTATGTGGGCTCGTCGCCATTATTACGATATTGTTATGTGTGCATCATTGTATTGTGATTTCATGTATTTGATATAATTCTCTCTCTCTTGTTATCCCACTTGGTCATATGGAAGAGGAAGGTTATTACTGAGAATTGAATATTGAATTGCAATCCCTAGTATGAATCTATGGAACTTATGATTGCGGTGATTATTGAGGTTGATTCCATGCGAGGCATGCATCCCATATTCTATGTGCTATGTGATGTAATTATCACCTAGTTGTATCTTTATCACATACTAGCTCCCTCACCTATGAAAGGGAAAGGTAATATTGATGATTGAGCCGTGGGCAATAATATGACTTGTACTTGTTTATTGCGTATTGGTGATATAGTTGAGGCGATATCATGCATGACATGCTTTCATATTACTCTTATGTTGTTATAATGGTGAGGAGAGTGATTGAGAGACTCGAGGTCTTTGCGGAGAGGGTAAAAGAGAGATAGTGTTTGTTGCCCGAGGTTTCTTGCCGGGAACGATGGAGTGTCCGACGCCCGAGGTCTTTGCCGGGATCGTGAGAGTGTGCTCGTGATCCGAGGTTATATTCGGAGCGAGTGGTACATGGACTTCGCGGGTCCCCCATGGGTCATGACTATGAGGCATTGCCATAGCATGTGTGTACGGGAGTGGAGTGTGAGAGGTGACTACGCATGCATAACATTTACATAGCACGACATTGCATTGCATAGCACTCCATTTGAATGGTCATTCATGTCATTGCATGGTACATTCTCTGATTGATTCTTGATTTGTGAATTATTGAGTTGTTGTTTGTGAGTAATTATTTTAAAGGCTGGATGGACTCGAGGTTTATAGAATTCTCCCTAGGCTTATAATCTGAGATATTGAGATCCACAGTGACTATCGTTAATGCAAGACTTTCTCACGTGCTAGATGTGTGATCGTGTTTGATTACTTATCTTCTATCGGTTAGTTGCTTCTTGTTTATATGCGTGAACTAACCATTGTCGGCCTATGATACCTACGAGCCTTGTGTTGTGCTCATACTACTCTTGCTACACTCCTTTCCGGAGTGTAGAGTTATTTTCGAGTGTGATGTTCGGAGTCTCACGACCGTTTCGAGGCATTCGTCAAAGACGTTTGGGTGAGCTATTGCAACCCGAGTCTCTCCTTAGATTTCTCGTTGTTCTCATCCTTAAACAAGTCGTATCCGGTTTGAGTCTGTTATCTATTCAAATTGTAAACTTCTTAAGCTCTTGTACGAGTCTAGACCGATTTTGGGAATTTCTTATAATAAAAGTATTTATTCCGCATGTTGTATCAAATTAAGGTAGTTATCTGAAGGGTTCGCCCACCAGGGAGGGTTAGTGTGGGTGCCCGCATGATCCATGATTTGGGTCGTGACAGGACCGGACCAAATGGAAGACTTTGAAGATATTTCCATGACCGAATATAATGTGGAGGAAATTAACGAAATGGTTCAAAATTGGTGATTTTATTATTCGACTATTTCTATACTACTCATGTATTATTTGTAAGTTAAAAAAAACTACAACTTGCAAATAAATGTTATCCAAGAATGAATAAAATATATGGCTCATTGAGCTTTCTTCTATTTACTTGTGTTCATATTTTTACTTTTATAAAGTTAGGAATATACCTAAAATATACTAAGAATATACTTAAATTAAAAACTAAAAAGTTATATACTTGAAAAATAACTAAAATATACTAAGAATCTACTTATAATATATATATATATATAACTTAAATATATATATATATATATATATATATATATATAAGTTATAAGTATATATCGTATATAAGTTATATATATATTAAGTTATACATATATATATAGTATATAACTTATATACTATATATACTTATAATATATAGTATATATTAAGTTATACATATATATAAGTTATATATAACTTAAACATATTTATATATATTAAGTTATATAACCTAAGTATACTGATACATATATTGATATATATATATAAGTATATTCTTACTATATTTTAGGTATATATATATATATATATATATAAGTTATATAACCTACGTATATTGATATATATACGTATTATAATAAGTATATATAGTATATAGTGTTAACTTAAGCATATAACTTAATATATATATGTATACACGTATATTACGTATTCGACTTCTTTGTGCTTTGTTAGTCAGTAAATATTTAAACTTTACTTATAAACTTGTATAACATATGTAAATATACCTACAATATACTAATAAATACTATAATATATATATATATATATAATACAAAAAATAATAAAAAAAAGGTTTTGAAGGTTTTTAACCGGACCGGTTCCGGTTTCAAACCGGTAAACCGGAACCGGTTAAACGGTTCCGGTTTTTTAACCGGAAACCGGCCGGTTCCCTAACCGGTTAACGGTCCGGTTCCGGTTAAACCGGTTAACAGGCTTAATTAGGCCTCACTAAAAAGACATATGTATCCATTATACACTATATATACATTTATTATACACTTCAAAATGGGTACTCTCGGTCTCGGGTCTTTGACCTAAAATGAGTTATTGGGGTCTTAAAAAGCAATTTTAAATTTAAACTTATTACTTGTGTAAAACGAGGAAAACCATATTGATTGCAAGGTGGCAGCTAGTGTTGTACTGAAAGGCAGGTTTGGGATGTTTGACTTGTCATGGGGTGCCGCGAAATCCTAAACTATAGTACCGTGCTTAACTTGCACAAATATCAGTACGTACAAAATAATGCTTCCAAGTCACCAAATAGTTAACTTTGTAACATTTAGTTTTCTGGCTTACAATAATATTACTTTACCTGTTTTATCTTAAATATACTTAGTTAGATGAAGTTTTATTTGTGGAGGAAATCAATTATATAAAACCTTCAAAGTTTTTGAGAAGCTAATAACATTATAGGAGTATAAGTGCAGAATTTTTATAATATAGTCGGCGTAAGTGTTTGATTTTAAAACTATGAGAGGTCTATTCGTAACTAAGTCATAGTACAAGGGCGTTGAGTGTAGTTAACCCTATTAGTATTTATTATTGGTGTAAAAAAGTTGTCATCTGACTAATTTGTCCTTCTAATATACCTGTTTTATAATTAATTTTGCTGTGTTTTCCTAAAAGTTCCTTTAAAATCAAGGGGCCTAATAGATATGATAGTTTTACTGCAGGAACATTGAATAAACAATTTTCCCATTAGTGAGAGTTGCAGTGATAAATCTTTCTAGAGAGTATTTGGCTTTGAAGTCACTTCCTTAGTTTAATTTGTAACAGGGTCACTCATTTTGTTTTCCCTTTATTTTTTCATTTTAGGGTTAAGGTTAGTGGTCCCGAGATCACTTTATAATTTTAAAAAATTTGGAGTTTTCAACTTATACACTTAAGTCCCCTTTCACTTATTATTAAAATATACAAAAGTTCCTTCTCTCTCCTCTCTTCTTCCCAACTCCCGCACTAAAGAAATTGCAGTGTCCATCAGAATTCTCCCTCTCCCCCAATCTTGGTAATGTTCCTGCCGTCCATTCTAGGTATTTTCTTTAATTTAGCAACTCCTCCAGAGCATTTAGAGCTTCATTTTGCCATAAAAGTTGTTATTATTTTACAAACTCGATAAAACCCTAGTGTTCATAAAGTTGAGAATTTTTTTTTAAAATTTTAGAAGTTTCGCCTATTTTTTGGTAGAAATATGTGTTATTTCTACTTATTTTGCTTGTTTTGATCTTTGTTTTTCTATTTTTGCAAACATATCATGGTCTATTAATAGACTTTTGGTCAATTATTCTTTTTTTTTTTTTTTGTCGGGGCTGATCAAAGTCACTGTATTGTTTGTATATAGATTATAAAAAATGGTTAGATATAGAGGAAGACGAGGGCACATAATTCAAACTCGTTCTAAGGCCACATCTGACGATAGAAAAAGAAAAGGTAGAGAAGCTAGCCGAGAAAGTAAAAGAAGAAAAACTGTAGAACCTGAAAATGAAGCATACTCAGAGGAGAATAATGATGAGTATAGTGTCAAAGAAGGTGAAGGAGATGATCCCCATGTTTCTGAGAGGTCTGGTGGTGATGAAAATGCTGATCCCTTGTCCTTGCCATAGTGTGCAAAGACAATTAACGTCGACAAGTATGGTCTGATCAATTGGCGGGATGACTACGAATCGTTTCCAGCAAAAGTTTAGGTTAGGATTAGGCTGACATTGCTTGATGATTTTAAAAAAACCCTAAAAGATCATAAACTTAGGAAAATGTTCAGGCACTCCTGTTTTGGTCACTTTAGAAAAATATCAGAACACTTCAATAGATTCAATAGAATGTTGGTACACTATATGGTTCTTCTTCATGTGGTTAAGAAGAAGAAGCGTGAGATGTGGTTCTTGGTGAATGACAAGCCTGTGTGTTTTGGCTTGAGGGAGTTTGCTTTGTTCACTGGTCTAAACTGTGGATCATATCCCAGCCAAACTAGAGAGGAAAGGGTACTTAAGAAAGGGCGATTCTGCGCAAAAGTTTGTTGCAATAAAAAGATTTTTGCAGAAAAGCTATTGGCGGTGGTAAGAGGGCCTAGGCTGACCAAAGAGGAAAAGCTGAAATGTTGTCTTGTGTGGTCTGTGCACACAATATTGCTTACCAAAGATGTGTCAAAGGGTGTGGATCATGACCTGATAAAAATGGCAGACGATTTGGAGTTCTTCAAGAGCTATCCTTGCGGAAAGGAATCGTTTGAACTCACTCTGGACTACTTGAAGAACAAGATAGACATTCCCAAGCACCACCAAGTGTACGCGGAGAAAAGGGTTGCATCATATGCTCTCTATGGCTTCCCCTGGGCATTCATGGTAAATATTATAAACCACTGGTGCAGTAGAGTATAGACTATGTCTTGTTTATTTTTCACTCAGCTTTTATTTCTGTGATTACAGGTCTGGGCATATGAAGCTTTTCCTGCACTTGGAAGGAAAGCTAGAAAATCAGAGGAGGTTCCTTTCCCTATTCCTAAGACTCTTATGTGGCACACCAAGAAAATGGAGCGATTCGCTGAAGGAGATCCATTTAAGAATAGAGCTGGAGTTGTTGAGGTATAAATTTGGACTCTATTATTAATTTTTTCGCAAAAAGATAAGCTTAATGTTAATGTTTTGTTTATTTGTAGATGGTGCACCCTTACTGTAACATCCCATATCTTACAACAAAGGTTAGACTTGTATCGTTAGAGTTTTAGCGGAAAAATAGAAAGTTTGTGCGTTTTGCAAAAATGGCTGACAAGCCTACTTTGGGCACCTATAACCCCCTTATTCGTTGATAATTTGAGAAAACCTAAACATGAAAGTTGTAGTCCTTTAAAATATATTTCCAACGGTATCTTCTGAAGCTCAAACGGAGCTCTGTGCTAAGAGTTATGCCTGTTTTACTAACGCTAGTTGGAGCAGAATTTTCAGATTTTGAGTTACGTTTTGAGCCTTTTCCTATTCGAATTAGAACTCCTTATTTTATTATTTTCTGAAGTAAAAATGTCCCTAACACTATTATAAACCCTAAGACACTATTCTTTATCTCTCTACCTCCATCCTTAAAGAACCTAGGCACTTCAATCTTTCAAGAACCGCAAGAAAATTCATTCTTGCAATCAAGAAAAATCAAGAAACCTTTCAAGAGCTTGGTTTGACAATCTAGTTTCCTAAGGTTTCCTCCAATGTAAATCTTTTAATCAAGAACCTTTGTATTCTACAAGATTACATCTTTTCTAAACACAAGAATGAATTCATCCACCCCGACACCCTATAAAATCAAGAGTCATGAAGAGTTAGAGAAAACCCTAGTATTTTATGTAGACTTTTAATCCGACCAGTCATATTAAATTTGTGTATTCCGAAAATCTAACCATTGGATCGAGCCCAAATTTTAAACGAGTATTCATCACATATAAGTCTAAAATCTGAACGGTGGAGATTGGATTTGGAGGTCTGGAGAAGTTCCTTTTAATCCACGAATAGTAGCTACGAAAATTAGTGAAAATTCTTCTTACGGTTTCAAGATTCAAGATTCAAGATTTTGGAATTCTTCTTCAAAGATTCAGAATTTTCTCAAGTTTTTGGCGAGATTAAGGTATGTAGGGTTACTATCTACGTGTGGGAACATTATTGTTCTTTCCCACGCCTCTTCTTCCATAAAAGTATGAAGCTTTACGAAAACTAGGGTTTTTAATCATGTTCATGATAACCCTAGATCCATGTCCCTTGATTATATTATGTATTGAATTATTATTAATTCTTCATTGAATTCTTGATATTTTATTATGATTATTGAGAATCTATCCGTAATCCATGAAAACCCATACTTTGCATTCCATGGGTTTTTACATGCCAGTTTATGAATTATTGTATTATTTTCAAGAACTACTCTACATGTTTTACAAGTTTTCATGCAAGAATACTATGAATGATATCCATGTACATGCAAGTTATGACTTATGAAAACCATGGGCAGCAAGTGCCACCTATTTTCCATATTCATATTTTTTTTGGGAGTTGTACTAATTACCGAGAAGGTTTCAAGCAGCCTGAAACTACGTAGCCACCATAGGATGAGGATTGCCCACCCATATTTAGGAAGATTTCTCATAATGATTGTATCCTTTCATATTATTGTTAAATCTCATATCCCTGGCAAGGACAGAGTGTTCTGCTGGTAGGACGCAAGTACTAGACCATGTTGTCGGTTATATTTATTGATCTCCCTACTTATAATATTTTACGCATGTTATATATATGTGTGTGTGTGTGTGTGTGTGTGTGTGTGTGTGTGTGTACTCATGTCCATGATCACGTCTCAGTTCCAGTTTCAGTTCTTATCATGTTATTTCCATGTTCCATTTTTCTTTCATTCAGTTGCTTTACATACCAGTATATTCAATGTGTTGACGTCCCCTTTTTATTTGTCCGGGGGCCTACATTTCACAATGCAAATTCGCATTTACGGAGACGCACTCGCTCGCAGGACTTAAAACTTATCGGCTATTATCGCGAGCCCCATCTCATTCGGGTTTAGTCAACTCTTTATTTTATGATTAGCTATGCATTTAAGGTATGCTGGGGGCCTTGTCCCAGCAAGTATGTTTTCCAGTCAGACTCATGATAGAGGTTTCATAGACTAGACAAGTCAGTTATGTTATGTCAGACTTTCAGAGTCGGTTAGCCATTTTGGCTCATTTATGATATTATCCGCATTCATGATTTAAACAAGTATTTCTATTTAATATTATGATTTACTATGTTTTACAAAGGCTCACTATGCATTCATGTCTTATCCCGCTTATGATACGTCTCATAATGATTTAGCAAGCCATGTGGTTCGCTTGGTCACATGTAGTAAGGCACCGAGTGCCGTGTTTCGCCCAGGCCATGGTTCGGGGAGTTACACTTACCTCATTCCTATAGTGTGTGAGTTGGAGTAGGACTACATAAAAAATCTGGTGCCATATGCTGATGATACTAATGATCCAATCATTGATGAGTTGAAGCGTGAACTTGAAGGCGTGACTGTTTTGATTACATCAAAACATTCCTCGAAGGCTTCTAGTAGGTCGTAGAAGGAGTCCATAGAGCATTTTGATAAGGAGTATACTCAAAAGGTCGAGGCAATCATTCGGAAGATCTTGGTGGTAAATCAGCTGCAAAATATAATGTTGGTTGGACATCTATGGTTCGTGCTGCACCAAGTGGGGGCCCATTAGTGCAAGTGGAGCATGAGCAATTGAAGCAGAGATTGAGGAGTATTTGAAGGTTCTTGTCGTTTATGTTGAGGGAGGGAAGAAGAAGAAGAAGAAGAAGAAGAAGAAGAAGAAGAAGAAGAAGATTGGATCATCTATGGTTCATGCTGCACCAAGTGGGGGGCCATTAGTGCAAGTGGAGCATGAGCAATTGAAGCAGTGTGTGGAGAAGATTGAGGAGTATTTGAAGGTTCTTGTCGCTTATGTTGAGGGAGGGAAGAAGAAGACTCTCAATGAAGCTGCTGATGAGGTTGATGTTGATCAGCAAGAAGCTCAAGATGTCCATGTGCCAATTGCTTAAGATGTCCATGTGCCAACTGCTCAAGATCTCTCTGTGCCAACTGCTCAAGATCTCCCTGCTGCTGTGTCTGTTGCTGAAGTTAAGAAGGAAAAAGAAGTCTCTGCTGCTGAAGTTGAGAAGGAAAAAAGAAGTCCATGTTGCTGCAGTTGAGAAGGAAAAAGAAGTCCCTATTGCTGAAGCTGAGAATGAAAAAGAAGCCCCTGCTGCTGAAGTTGAGAAGGAAAAAGAAGTCCCTGTTGCTAAAGCTGAGAATGAAAAAGAAGTCCATAGTGTGACGAGTGAAGCTGATGTTGAGTTTGACGCAGAAAAAGTTGTGTCGACTGTTGTCGAGGTTAATGGCTCCACGAAGGATTAATTTGATATTTGGGTTGTAACAAACAATTAATTTGTGTGTAGTGGATGATAACAAACAATTTTATTGCTTACTTTTCACTGTTTTAAATTTTAACAAACAATTTATGACAATTGTGTTGTTGCCTTGTGAATTTGGACAGGTAAATTTTTATAAGTGGTAATTTATGACAAGGTTGAAGCATTGCAACATATTGTGTTGTTGCTTTGTGGATTTGAATGTGCTTTTGTTTATTATAGACTTGAGTTAATGTTTATGATTATCGACTGTGAGCTAACGATTATTATGATAGACTATGAATAAGATTTATACGCAAACTCATATAAAAAAAATTTGCTTTATATTCTTAATAATTCTTCATAGATACGCCTAAAATGAAAGACCCAATCCCACTACAGACCCATTACACATTTCCAAATAGCAAACATTGCTAATGAACCATATAACAATTGATCCCTCTGTTCTTCAGCCACCATCAACTTCTGTTTAGTTTATCCCTCTCTATTTCCGTGTCTCTCAGTTGAACTATCAAGTGATCCCTTTGTGCTTTAGATTCGCTGAGCCTTTGCTGCATTTCAAACTTGGGTATTCTTCTAGATTGTGCTGTGTTAGATCCTCCTGGGCTCTTTTGAGATTTCTTTGCTACTGTATCGGGATGGGGTTCAATAAACCTGAAATAGTTGCGTACCACCATCTTCCTAAACAAAACACCAATCAATTAGAGGCTTTTATAGTGAAACCACATAAAAAAAAAATACCTTAGGAACTAGAAACTCACAGTTCCAACTGCACAATTAAAGAATCTGCGACCTGGATTCTTTGGGGTGCGTGATGTCCTCAAGACAGCGTCATCACCGCAGAAAAATTTGTCGGGATCATTTGGTTGAGATGTTACGAATAGCCGAGACATTTTGTGATTTTGATGAAAGAATTTGATGAAGCGAAGAGACAATGGAGGAGTTTTGACATTTTGGGTCTGTTTTATACGTGGATGAACCTAAATCTTACCGTTGTAAGTTTAAAATTCTAATTTTATTACTGTTGTAAAAAATCCGTCAGTCGAAATATCCACAAGCTTTGGTCTATTATAGACCTAGTTGGCCGATTAATCACCAAACAAATACCTGATCTATAAAGTATATTATAGATTCTATGGTTGGTCTATACTCTACTGCTAGTGATATATAAACCAGGACCACTATTTACGTAAAAAGACTATAATTAAATAACATAAAATAAATAAAAAGACTTGATGCTATTTAAACAATATAGTAACACTTTAATACATCATATGAGAGTCCCTATACATTATACACGTGATCCATAGAGCTTTTAGAATAACTAATGCTAATCATAACACTACTATCCAATAAGTCTGACAATAAGCTGATGTTCTCAAAGCACAACCTTGTTCCAACGACAACCATTAGTTGTTCTAAAACCTCTTTGGAACATGTGTATAATGTATGGGGACTCTCATATGATGTATTAAAGTGTTACTATATTATTTAAATAGCATCAAGTCTTTTAATTTATTTAATTATAGCCTTTTTAGGCAAATATTTGATGATTAAAGACCATTATTTGTTCTAAAGCTCTTTGGATCATGTGTGTAATGGATGGGGACTCTCATATGATGTAATAAAGTTTTAATATAATGTTTAAATAGCATCAAGTCTTTTTATTTATTTTATGTTATTTAACTATAGCCTTTTTAGGCAAATAGTGGTCCTAGTTTATATATCACTAGCAGTAGAGTATACCAATCATGGAATCTATAATATACTTTACTCTTTGGCTATTGTAAACTGCTGGTTTGTCATAGACCTATCCATGGTCCCTTAGATTTACACAGTTTGGGGTTTTTTTTTTTTTTTTCCAGTTTGGGGTTTGGGGTTTAACATTTTTTTATTTTATTTTATTTATTTTTACGAGCTTACACTTGTGCCTATTCACCAGGTTTCTCATTCCAAAATAGTCCCTTTTATTTATATGGTCTATAATCTATCATCAACATCAAGGTCTATAATAGACCATAGCTTGTGGTTATTATAGATATGGTATTTGTTTGGTTATTAATCGACTCAACAAACCGCATTAAATCAACAGAAAGCGTAAAAATATCAAAAGAACACAAAAATCATAACAAACACTATTTTCATTAATAATGGCTGGATTTTTACAAAACAAAATAGCACCCCCAAACACCACCCAACAAAAGCTTTCAGGGATGAAAGTCCAAAAACTTCCATCTACCACTTTCATCACTGAAAGCTTATACAAAAATAAACTAAAAAATTACTAATCCAGGGGGATGGGGTGTGGAGGGGGGGGGGGGGTGATCAGAGCATCGGGGTCAACACCCTCGAGCTCAAGAAGCACATGTAGCATGCGTATGATTCTATGGATGGCAGTTTCCAACTGCTCACGATCCTCGCCAAGGCCCCTAAAGAACCTCTGAAAATCGTTCCTGAGGAGTAGCACCTTAGGATGTGGTGCTCGAAATTGAGGGTGACGGTTTGCTGCTCCATTTCTTATCCTTCTCGTCATTGTTAATCAGAAAATGTACAAGTTTTAGGAGTGTTTTTGATGAGAGAGATGAGATGGACTTTTCAAATTGGCTCAAGCGAATTTATAGAGTCATAGCCTCGGTTTAATGAACCGTCGGCTAATGGATGAGCGACGCGTGTCAATACGCATAGAGGTGTCGTTAAAATATGGGCTTGATTAGATATGACCGCAGGCTTTTTGAATTTTTATTCGTGACGTTTGGCGGTTCTGCAGTCCCTGGGCTTTTAAGGCGATTATAGATCATATACATGGTCTATTGTAGACTAGATTCTAAGTTTTTTATATACTATACCTAGTAGATATATACATATATAGAACACAGTTGTGGTTTATTATATACCATTATACAGTTGATTAATATTGAATTGACATTTGTAGCGTATCTATTTTTTCCTATTCGTATTTGCACTTGCCTCATTTAAAAAGGAAAGTGTCCCGGGAAAGTACGGTTGTCAATCGTACCGGAAAAAAGAAAAAAATATACTTCTATGTGGATGGTACTCTAAATGGACATTATTTTTAGAGTCACCACCTAACTTATAGGTAAGTTAGGAAAACCAGTTCGAAAGGGTTCATTTAAAACGGTTAAGTTTTAAAAGAAACTAATATGTACCAAAGTTTGGGTAAGAGTTCTGGTGATCCCCCGGGGAAGGTGTTAGGCACCCCGGTATTAAGGATCCCTAAAATATGGTTGACCTACGAGTTCTAATATTATGCCTTGTGAATATAAATTATTTTTGATAAAAACTGCTTTTATTTTAGATTCCCGCAATAAAAGGTTAGTCATTCATGCAAAAATACATTACTTTCAAGAAATAAAATTGGTAAAGTTTTATCCAAAATTGGGCGTTTTGGGTTTCGGACTAGAACACCTAGGTTAAAACCCGAAGGCGATAACCTAAGTAGAACACTACGTAAGCCCACCCAAGTTTTAAAAAGAGTTTTTAGTTTAAGTTAAGTTTTAAGAAAATCATTTTTTGGCATACTATTATTAACCATATTTTAACCGCATTTTTATATTTTTAGATTTTTAGTCATTTTAGTCAAAATTAATCTCTCAATGGTCCAAGTCCAAATTTTGTCCAAAAAATAGTCCAAACGGTCCACGGGTCCAAATCGTTTTTGTCTTTAATTTCATAAAATTTGATTAAGTCCATCAATTTTGTCCAAAATCATAGTTTTAATTTATTAATGAAATACCTATTTTTACATAAGTGATAATTAGTCAAAAAATCATTTTTTACACGAGAGCATTTATAAAATCAGTTTCTCATGCGTAAAAAATGGTTTTTTGCAACTCTAATTGTGATAATTTTAAAGGGTTCCAATAAATAATACTCAATTAAATTTAAGCAAGTAAATATTAGAGGAGATAAGGAGTTGGGCCAACCAAGCCGAACAGAAAATGCATAAATAAATATTTTTCGGTCCAAATTGTGTTCCAATGCTTATGCCATCCATGCTAGGGGTAGACAGGATCTAAGAATGTTAGTGGGCCTCGATGAACCCACCAACGTATAGGGGTAATCAAAATAAATGGGTATACATAATATTAGTAGCTGGCTAAGGTCAATAATTTAAATTACAAGGCCAAAAAATGAATTACAACAAATTTGGGCCAAGCCCATAACTATTAAACAGATAAGGTAAGGGATAGTTCGTGCAAAAAGATCCAACAACTTAATAATCAGTGAATGGAATGGACAGGCCCAATCTGTGGCCCAACTGCTAATAAACTCTGAATTTTTCTAAGTGTCGAGAATGTGATATACACAGCATACCATCAATATACTATCAGAAATAGAGAGCAAAATCCAGTGAAGGGCATACCCTCTATATACACTAATATACACTATATAATCATCTAATACTCACTCCCAAATACCACATTTAGATCACATACAAAGCCCTCAAAATTTCTAGCAGATGTCAATAGGTTTTCAGGACTTATACTACTCAATACTTAACTAACAACTCAGACCAAGTAAACAGTCAAAATCACAGCTTCAAGACAACAAATTCAGGCAAGAGTATCATAAGGAAATTCAGCCAGCACAAGAAGAGAAGAGGCAAGCAATTTCAAACCAAATAAGTTACACATGAACCAGTTTCAAAACACTAATGCAAAGAGCAATTTTAAGGTGAAGTTGTTACTTGGAAAGCATGGTCAATTTAATCAAAAGTAGGAGAATACCAATTCTTAAATTTTCAGTTTTTTAAACTTATAGTCATAGATTTTCCAAGCTTGCTTAGGTAGTACTAGGCTACAAATAAAGTCTATAATGCAGGTTCATTTTTAAACTTATCTTCCAGGAATTCAGGTCAAAATGATGTAATCAGAGTCTCCAGGCACCGGTTAAGGTCAGTTAAAACAAACCAAGAATGTTAAGTTTTGTAAGGTTTTCACAGATTTTGAAATGAAGCTTCAAGTCTCAAATTGTTTTCAATATCTCATTAAACTAGTGAAAGCAATTGACAATTACACACAGTCTTGGAAGTTAGTTTCAGGTAAAAAGCATTCACATAGATTTCAAGTAGTTTAAGTATAGATCTAATAAAAGAAGACAGTAATTCCAAATGGGAAACTATATCTAAATACTCATGGAGGAGTTCTAGTCCAAACACAAAGAATTTCCATAAAGGAGAAAGGGACAGAATTATACAGTTTCCTATTAGTTTTCCTAATCAGTCAAGTATATCAATCCAAAAAATATTCAAAGAGGGTTCTAGGCAGTATTATAGAGGTTTTAAGGTGGAATCACACACTAAATAGAACTGAGAAGCTGCCAAGTTAGACAACCAAATAAATGCAGTTTCATTTTTTCTAAACTATTCACAGCTTTCCTTTTCAAACTCTTATAATCTATTTTTCAGGAAAAAAAAAAAAGGGTTCCTAGTCTTATACTTAGCACCTTTTCAATCATTTTTAGACAAGTTTCCAGACTCCAAATGTCACAAAAATAGTCAACAAGGAAGAAGAAAGGCAAATAAACACACAAATGGTCCAAACAGTTCACACACATAGCATCTTCTTCTTTTCAAATCAGTTTTAAGTCTTCAAATCCAAATGCAATACATTCTTGAGCTAACATAAATGCCTCATGGTTTTATGTAAAGACAATCCAAGTAAATAGGAAAGGCTGAACCTTCACAGAATTCCACTTTCTATCCTACAATCCCCTCAACACTACATGTTATGCCAAAAAGGTCTTCTTGTCGAGAACCAGTTTTACAGACTAAGCTTTAATACTCTTAAAAGGATTTCATCTAGGTATAGGGTAAAAAACAAGCAATCAAGTGAGCCCAAGAACACGCAGTCTCACATAAGAGGTTTGAAATTCTACTTTTTACAGTTTTGACAGCCTATTAGTCAAGTAGACTTAATGATCAATGATAGAAGAAAAAAAAAAAGATTCACAGTTTTAACTTCAAATAACTAATGCTAGGTTCAGGTTATACTTCAACACTTAACAAGAATCATAAAGAAACAGTTTTGACACAGGAGATAGTTTTCTTAATCTTAACTCTTCAAATTTTGAAAAAGTGAACAAATGCAAGCTATAACACAGTCTTCAATCATAATTCACTATCTCAAGTCAAACAAGTTCATTTTTCCTTAAAATTTTAGTCTTAAGAGCCTTATTTATCAAACAACAAGCTTAATCTCTTCCAAAATTGCCAAATGAATTCAAGACAGTGTCAAGTTACAAGCATGGGTAAGTTACAATACACAGAGGTGTGTTCCAAACCAAATGGATTACAAATGATCCCAAACAGTACCTTAATAAGTTAACATGAAGCATAGTCTAATCTAGGAACAGTTTTAAGGCAAGATCTTCATTAAGGTCACACAGCTAGGATAATTTCTACCAGGAAATGTGCTAGTTCACAGAAATCTAAAAAGGAAATCATAAAGGGTACATGGTAACGAGCCTAGGGTCATGAAGGTACACTGAGATGGACACAGTCAAGACTACACAAGACAAGATAGACAATGCACGATTTGAGACTATTTTTGAAACCAAGAAAGGCAAACTGAAATTCAGTAGGAGTAGCACACAATTTAAATCCTTCCTTTTCTACTTAAAGGCATCTGTGTATTCCATTTCCCAAAAAAACTTGAGTATTTCAAAATCTGTAATCACTAGATGACTTTAGAAGAAGTTAAGCTATAGAATAAACTGTTTTTCCATAAATTGTGGCACACAAAAGGAAAGAAAAACAACTTACGTAGCTATCAAGAACTACATTCAACCTAGACACTGGTTTGACCATCAACTTTTATCTTTTGAAAACAACAACTCAAATTTCCCACTTTTTATAACTTAAATAACTTCAAACAAGACAAATATTTGAAATAAGAGCATTTCTAACCTAGAGCCTGTTTGGATGGGCTTATTTTAAGTTAACTATAAGCTAAAAAAAATAAGTTGGGGTAGCCCAACTTTTTTTTTTTGGCTTATAAGTTGTTTTCAGCTTATAAGCTACTTTAGATAAGCTAAGTCAAACGGGCCCAATTATTTTTTTGAGCTTATTTTAAGCACAAAATGACTTTAAGCTGGCCAGCTAAACACTCAAAAAAGCTGAAAACAGCTTATAAGCAACTTATAAGCCAATCCAAACAGGCTCCTAATATGTTACTTAATATTTCAAAAAATTTCAAATGTGAACACATAGAACTGCATGGACTTATAAAGTTACAGTTTAGCAAAATAAGTTCAGTTTTAGACTTAGCCAATTTCAGACTTTCAAAAAGGTTCCATAATCTTCACACAAGACTAATTTACACCTTGTCAAACTACTTTAACAAAGTTAAATAACAACATGGCATGTAACTTTCATTTTTAAACTCTAATGCACTCTTAAGCAGTTTTGAAATCCCAAAACCCATGAACTACATTTCAAGAATGACTTGTATTTTTTTGGAATCATTTCTTGACAAATACTGGTATTTTTCCAAATCACAGACAAGTTAAGGTCCTATAATCACACTAGATATCAAATCTTAACAGTTCAATAGTCAAAAATGAATTACAAGCTTTGTTTTTTACACTCAGAACCACACAGAACGTCCTATTTTCACAAACTTCATTTGAATTTTAAGAAAAACAAATCATTCCATAATGACCCTAACTACTAAAACAGATCCATATTCAATCAATCAAGGAAGAAAGAAATCATTTTTCAATATTCAGAATTAAAACTGACTCTGGAAGTGCAATGTCTAGACTTAGGAGAAATTATAATTCTAAGAATATCAATTCAAAGCTAAGAAGGCCTAAAGTTATAGACTAAGGTAGATTTGAAAACAAGTCAAAGCTTCTTATCAAAAACCATTATAAGTAACTAACTTGAACCAAAATCATTAACATTACTAACTTAAAACCCAAATTTCCATCCTAAACTGCCTTCTTTTCTAATTTTTTTTACTAAAACAACTAACTTTGAACATCATTTAACATTGCTCAATCTTAAAATTATTTAACTTATCTTCATCCTTAAATAAAAAGTAAAACACATAGCCATCCATTTTAAACAAACAAATTGTATCAAATTTAAAATAGGATCATTTTAACTATCAAATAGAACAAATAAACATACGTAACTATTGCGTAAAAATGAAAAACAAGGATTGAAATGTGGTAGTACCTTTTGTTGGGGCAACCTAAAGATCAAAGGGAGATTGAATCACACTTCAAGCAATGAACCTTCTACTAATCCTCAAATCACCTTTCTTTTATCTTTTCTTCTATATATCTCTATATTATGCTTGTATGTTTATATTTTTGTAATATATGGACTATATATGCTATATTGTATATCTTAAACCTTTGTTTTTAGGGTAAAAATTCTGGACCCTTTTTTTGTCAATAAGACCCGTTATTTATAGCACAAACATATAGGAACCCTAGGACAAAATAGAAGGCCACATGGCCATTATCCCCCCCCCCCCCCCCCCAAATCCCGAAATTCGTACCTTATCCCCAATTTCAAAATAAATTCAGATAGGACAAACGAAATCTTAACCAATTATAAACTAAAATTTAGAATAAAATCCACAAAATCAAATTATACCAGAATATACAAATACCAGCGTGAGTCACGCAAATCGTACAACCCAACGGTACAATTGAATCAAAATGGTACCAAATGGAAAAAATCCCCAAAATCTTACCCTACCCCCAATGGTGCCGCATGGAAATTACCCTAGGGTATCCACGTGGCAGCGTGTGGTGCACAAGTTGGCAAGGGACTCAAGGTCCCGCCCATGGCAACCACACGCATGGGTACCCCGAGCAACATCCATCAAATGGCACCAATTGGTGCAAATTTATGAAAACTAAGTAAAATTGAACCTGGAATCGACATGAACAGGTGAAAGGGCATAAAATCCCTTTCAATTTCAGTCAAAACAACTGTGAAACCACTGTATCACGGTGGCAAAACCCTAGCCCTAAAATCGCCATTGATATGAAGAGAGAGAGAGACGGGTGTAAAATGAAAATACGGGTTGGGAGGGGGGGGGGAAAGTTTATTTCATTAAACTTTCCCCTTCCTTTTTTGTTAAAAGAAATATTATATATAACCCCCTTTTTATTTAAAATATCAAATGACCCCCTCCCTATCCAATTTGTAATATAAAACATATATTATAAATATATATATTGTTTTAAATACTAAATATAATAATTATTCGGACTAAATAAACATTATAACTCGTAAAGTTAAAATGCGCGCTTTAAAACGAACCCAATATTGATATAGTTCTAAGCAATATTTAAAATATGAAAAAATGCGGTAAAAAATGAGCGGTAATTTATACGTCGTTTTAATTAACAATCTTCCCGAATTAGATGGAGCGGGATGAAAGTAAATAACTTGTATATCTCGTAGTTGTCATTTTTTTCTTTCTTTTTAGGAAATAATAATTAACCGTCGTTTTGCCATTTTCTCAGGATTTTGAAATTTTAATCTTTAAAGGGTGTATCCTTACTCCTTCTTTGACTCAGGAAACTTGAAAACTAAAATACACATCTTATGAGGTGAAAATTAGGTGTCAACAACTGCCCCTTCAGAGTTCGAGGATGGAAAGGCCATCCTTGAGCTACAAATTTTGACAAACCTTTTTTTTACCGAATAATAGAAATTACGGCATTTTTTTTGCCCAAAATTTCAAAAGTATGGCCGGACCCCGGTCTCTGGGCTTCCTACATATCTCGGGTTATATGAGAATTCAGGCCGTTTGTAGTTCTGACTCTAAGAGGACTAAAAAATGAGGAATTTTTAAAATTATTTTTTTAAATTATCTCGAGATGTCCCGAGATAATCATAGGAATATGGCCGATTCTCGAAACTTGAGTAGTCTACATATCTCTGGCTTTGGGAATCAGGCTAATTGTAGTTTGACTCGATAACCCAAAAGGAATATCCCCTTATGTGGGAATCCCTTTGACTATTTTCGGTAAAAATACGACCGGAAACAGCTTTTGAAGGATTTTTAGAGTTTAGTTGCTTGAAGTGATGTTTCGATCCTGGTGTAGAAAGCTTGACTCTCGTACACGATTTTTGATCGGTTGCCCAAGAAGAGTTCCACGTTTGCTCCGCATGTCTTGAGTCTGGCTCTTTTGCTCCTATCTTGGTAGCTTTTAGCCGTCTCCAAATGCTGAGTCCTGCATGTTAGTGATTTGAAATTTTTATCTTTATCGTAAATGTCATACCTATGCGGCATTCTTGCCTTTTGTTTTAGGGGTTAACTTTGTCAGTTTTCATCATTTGTCCGGCTCTTGGCGAATGCTTATCCATCTTCTCTTTTTTTCCTGTAAGTGTATACTTTTGTGCGCATATATATTATTTTATTTTAAAAAAATAATTTTGACTACTTTAGATAATAATCGCGATAATTCAGTTGGCTCTTTTCTCGTCATTTTCAGATGTTTTCATTCTTTAATGATAACTTCTGTTGGGATCAGGGTCGGGCTATACCACATACTTGCAAAACCTTCACACCCCAGTCCTATTTTTGTTTTCATAAGCAGGATGCTATTAATGAAGATCATGTTTCCAAGTGCGGGATCATTTTTGTTTCTTATGACATCCGCTACCCCTGAAAATTTGGAATCACATCATTTTCACATACTGCGGTGACTGTCGCAAATTTGATGTCGACTGCATCGTTATCCTCATACGAGGTCTGCGTTACACCGGTTTGGGACTACATCACTTATAGTCAAAAATATCTAAATGAAGACTGCACAACAAAGTGCAGTATCATATTCCTTTCATGATGACCACTAACCTCCGTATCCAGAATTACATCATTTAGTCAGAATATTCAAGTTAACGACTGCATACTCAAGTGCAGGGCCTTTTCTCATGACAAACGCTATCCCTGCACCAGAATTACATTAACTTGAAATAAACTGCAGTAGTGACCGCAAATCTTGATATAGGAATCACATTCGTATTTCAACGATTGTGGACATCAACCTCGGAATTATGCTACCTATTTTTGGCTATATATGGACGGCGACTACAGCCCCTTCGGCACGAAGTCGTATCGCCCAAATCGTCATTTTGAGAAATAAAGCTTACCTCAGCGACAAGACTGACACGCTCCTTTTTTGACTCCAGCGAAGAATACCCGCCCGTCGATAGGGTTCACATCTCCCAAAAGGACTACACTTTTGCGTTGTGAATACGACACTACAATGTCGATATCAACTCTTTGTCTTCAAATCACGAATTGTTAGGATGAAAACTGTAACCAAACTTCAGGCCAGAATTAATCCATCTTTGCTGACATTCTATGTCGAAGATCTTAAATTTGATATTAGAATTATGTCACCTGATTCAGGCGAGAACTGTGCTTATCAAATTTAAGACGTCTAATCAGTCAATGTATCAAGGCAAGCCAGGCGACGTCTAGGCTGGGGTCTTGGTACAATACTGTTTAGTGGAGACCAGACTTCGGTAAATCGTGATTATATCTTTTAGTAGTCTTAAAATTTTCTTTTACAAAAATCTTTGTGCTCTGCAAAACGAACAAACTTGTTAGCGTAAAATAATTCTACTCAGGGAGGATTTCGTTACCCTTTTTGTATGCTCTTCTTCGCCGTTTTTCTTGAAATTTCTTCTTCATTTTGTTTATCGTTGTTGTTGTTGTTGTCCCTGTTTCAAACATCTTTAGCAAACAAGTTAGTGTAAAACGTCCATGCATGTTTGTTCCTGCATCCACAGAAAAATTTGTCAGTTCCCTATGTGGTCGACCGCTCTTCCTGCATATGGACTTCTTCTATTCACACTTCGACAAGAAAGAATGCTCAATTTTTTGAAAAATCTTTTATTTTTTCGGAAAGAGGGGATTTTGGGCGATGATATTGAAAACGTATATATTTGTAAGCGATACATCTGTGGTAATGGTAATTTTGAAAATGGTATATTTTATACACAGCCTTTTAATGTCATGACATTGGTTACTTCGAACAAGATTTTCTATCATTTCTTCTTCGTCTTGATCTTGACTCTTACTTAAAATATTCGAATCCCTTTTAAAAAAATTTCCCCAGCTTATACATGTCTTTGTACTAACTCAAATTTTACTATGTCGAAGGAATTTTTGAGACCCTCTCAAAATTATACCCCAGTGTAAGACTGTACTTGTTGATTCTAGATTTTACGGCATCGAAGGAATTTTTGAGATCCTTCTAAAAAATTCTGCCCCAGTGTAGAAGTTTTAATCAGCTCGTTCCTTTGAACTGGTATATCAAAAGAATTTTTGAGGTCCTCTCAAAAATTCTGCCCCGGTTTCCATATGGGGTTGTCTTTGTCTTTCTTTTGCCAAAACATCTCTGAGGTTTCTTAGGATTTATTGGGAATTTTGTTTGGAATGACCGAGCTCGGAAGAGCGCCTACGTATCCCGTTTCGGGAATCAGGTCGAAATGTAGTTCAGGGTAAATATATCAGAATTTTTTGGTGAGACCGAACTCAAAGAGCGCCTATGTATTCCAAATGGGAATCAGGTCATAACGTATTTTGAAATACATGATTTTGGATTTTTGAGTTAAAGCAACCGAGCTTGAAAAATTGCCTATGTATCCCCTTATAAGCATAGGGAATCAGGTCCTCGCGTAGTTCGTACATAATTTTGGATTTTTTCCCCCTAAAATGCAGAATTACAAGTAAATGAAATGCAATTAAAACCAACATAGTATCTTTTCATGGCGTCTGCATTTATTGCTCTTGGCCACTCTTGGCCATCCATTTCAGCGAGGACAACTGCTCCTCCTGATAACACCTTTTGCACCATGTAAGGCCCTTGCCAGTTTGGCGCGAACTTCCCTTTGTAATCTTCTTGATTTGGGAATATCCACTTAAGCACCAATTGCCCTACTTGGAAAATTCTAGTTCTCACATGTTTATTGAAGGCTTGCGCCATCCTTTGTTGGTACAACTGACCATGGCAAACAGTGATCATCCTCTTTTCATCTATCAAAGCTAGTTGCTCATGCCTTTTATAGATCCATTCCACATCGTCCAATTCTGCCTCTTGTAAGATTCAAAGAGAAGGGAATTCTACTTCGGCCGGTATCACAGCCTCGGTGCCATAGACCAGCAAATATGGAGTGCCACCGGTTGAAGTTCTGGCGATTTTGCGATATCCCGACATATGGAAATTGTTCATGATTTTTGTAGTTATCAATCATCTTTCTAAGATCTTCTTGATGTTTTTGTTGGCGAACTTCCACAACTCCATTCATTTGTACGTATACGGTCGAATTATGAGTGATTCGAATTGCGCACACATTTCTTTTATCAAGTGGCCGATCAAATTAGCCCCATTGTATGATCGATTGGGATGCCGAATACATATGATGTTGTTACCCACAAAATCCGCTACTACTTTCTTTGTTACTGATGCATAAGATGCTGCTTCCACCCACTCGGTGAAGTAGTCTATGGCGACCAAAATAAAACAGTGCTTGTTTGACGCAGCTAGCTCAATTGGTCCTATGACATCCATGCCCCAAGCGGCGAATGGCTAAGGCGACGTCATAACATTTAGTTATGTTGGAGGGACCTTTATCAAGTCTCAATGAATTTGACACTTGTGGCATTTCTGGATGAATTTTGTACAATCGTTCTCCATGGTCATCCAAGAATAAAATGCCTTAAAATCTTCTTTGCTAGCACGAACCTATTGTAGGCCCATATTTTGTGGCTTAGATAGAGTCAACACATACGAGCAAACCTAAAACTTTATACAAAACATTCTTATTGAGGAAGAAATCATTTGCCAACTTCCCGATAGTCTTCGATTGATGGTGATTCCTTCGTATTCTCCTTTCTCCAAGTACATTTTAATGTCAACGTCCATCAATCTATGCTTCTACAAAAGCACATGAGCTGGTTGATCTCGATTTCGAACAGGATCAATGTATTTACTGTCAGGATGTTGAATCATGGATGCTATTGTCGCCACTGCATCAGCAAACTCATTATGGGTTCCTGGTATATGTTTGAACTTGAATTCTTGGAACCGATCCGCCAGTCTTTGTACAAGTCCAACATATGGTATGATCTTCTCGTTTTTGGTGGCCTATTCTCCTCAAACCTGATGAATCAACAAATCCGAGTCGCCAATCACCTAAATATTTCGTACATCCATGTCAAGGGCTAAACAAAGACCCATGATGCAAGCTTCGTATTTAGCCATGTTGTTGATGCAGCTGAAGTTCAACTTGGCGGCCACTGGATAATATTGGCCTGAGTTCGAAACCAAAACGGCTCCGATCACGATAGTCCACATAGATCCTCATTTTCCCATCCTTCTTAGATATCGAGACTGTGTTTTCTAACCATGTTAGGTAGGGTGTCACTTCCACAACTCCCGACCGAACCGTTTGACTTGATTCGCCGGCCGACATCGGGCTTAAGTACAGTCGATTTTCTCGCTTTATCGGGGTGAATCCTTCTAGAATTGGCAACCTATGAGCAATGTCCGTACTCAAACTCGGCAAGAGAAAAAACATCTTTATACTCTTTCAGCATACTTCGATACCCTTCATTCTCAGGCTCTGTCAAATGTACACTTATCCTGGTTTCTCGAACCATTTTCTCGTTTCCTAGATTAACTGCCTCCGTTTCCTCTAGGTTTGGTGTTGGTCTATTTTCATATTCCTCTTCGACGTCTATCAACCCTTCTGGTTCAATTATCTCTTCTTCTTGATCTTTGCTTTGTTCGTCATCATTCTTAATTGTTTCGTAACATGTCATGACATTATTTGTGGCTTCTTTGTTATTACTGTAAAGCAAAGTAGCACAATTATCAATCATATAAAAGCAATATATATATATATATATATATATATATATATATATATATATATAAAGTAAAACAATTTTTTCTTATTGCAAACTTTAAGGCGTTTTCTCTGAAATTTAAAAAGAGTGATACAAACTGTGGTCCTGACTCGGAATGGAACATCGAGCCATTTCCATTATTAAACAAAACGTAATAAGGAAATCTAAAAGCATGAAAGGGCGATTACCCGGACCTCAAAGACGACTTTCGCCGTTTTTCTAAAAGTGGGCATTCTTTCTACCGCAAGGTGACCAACAGGGTAGAAGTCCATCCACTTAACATTTCTCCTAGCTCAGCATGGAAAATCTCCAGTGCTTCAAAGCATTCTTCAATGATGGCTGCACACTCCTCTTCCCAAAACAGCGTCCTTAAACCCTCTTCTGGATCTTCGCCGTTGTGATTCAATGGGAATGCTGTGAAGGACTGTTATAGATGAGGAAATGGCTTTTTCATTTTAACAGGACCTCTTGGTCCATGTTCTGCTTCTTCTTCTTCTTTTGCCTCACATGGCTCGTATCTAACCCCAAATCGATATTTCCCATTTTTGATATTCACTGGTTCTTTGATTCCTTGTAAGTTCTTTCCCAGACCTTTTTTGGGCTCGAACCCGTTTTTTATCATAGTTATGGCAACCATTTTGTAGATCAGTGGCATAGGGATATCCTCATTATCCCCCCTGTAATCTAACATGGCTATTTTAATGGTGTGAAAATCAATATTGCTTGGTGATTTTTCTATGACCGGTACTGAATTGTCCGGATAGTTATGGATACTTCCTTTACCATGAATCACGACTTTTTGATCATCCCAGATGAATTTGAGAGATTGATGTAACGAAGATGCTACAACTCCAGCGGCGTTCAACCAAGGTCGTCCCAACAATAAGTTATAACTTGTTTTGATATCCATGATAATGAACTCCACGATGAACTCTGCGGGACCCATTTGTATGTGCAAATCTATTTCTCTAATTGGGTCACTGGTTGCGCCATCATAATCTTTTACATTTTTCGACTGCGCGATTTTGCCTATATCATATCCAAGTCGTTTCAAAGTCGTCATAGGACATACATTCAACCCAAACCTCCATCAATCAAAGACTTGAGGATAATCTTATTGCGACATTTGACTATTATGTAAGGCCTTGTTGTGGGTCTTACCCTCTCTTGGTAATTCATCATCGAAAATGATAGCCTATGCGCTCGTACAACATACCCTACAATCTCGACCAATGTTTCACTTGTAGTGTCGGCGGGTGCCTGGACTTCATCCAAAGCTTTCATTAAGGCCAAGCGATGTTGAGACGAACTAAGTAATAATGACATTACTGATATCCTAGCAGGAGTCTTATGCAAGTGCTCAACAATCGAATAATCCTTGACTGGCATTTGCCTCCAAAAGTTTTCAACTTTACCTTCAGTGATTGATCATTTATAAGGATTTTCCCGATGTGGCACTTCGAGTACGGGCTCTTCTGGAGCGTACCACCTTCTATACCTAGTCATACCCTGAACCTAAACGGCTACCACTTTTCCTTTTACCATCATCAGGTGCGGTGATTTGATCACAAAAGGTGCATTCTCAACTGAACCTGATGTTTTGAGTATGAACTGCTCGTTTCGAATTCAAGCCATTGTTGAGGGATATTTGAGCATGAAGGGCTCTTTCTTGGCTACAACAGATAACTGGGACATCTCAGATTTCCTTGTCATGGGGCCTTCTTTTTGCTCTTGTAAGGATAACGAGATGACGGTGCTTTCCAATCCTTCAATATCTGGACAAATAATCGCAGGGCTCTCTTCCCATTCATCACCTCTTTCTATCATTTGAATTTGATTCCCTCCATGCTTCGAGAGAGGATTTATGTCCACATTTGGAGGTGTTGGCTCCAAGATAAGCTCATGATTGTCAATCATATCTTGTAGCTTGTGCCTTAAGTTTATGCAATATTCGGTAGTGGCCAACTTGGTTAGAATGATAGGTGCAAGTGAAATCTGGCCTGTACCATCGATCCTTGGGGTTTGCAGGTTTTGGTGGAACAACATTCATTCGATCGACGCCTCTTAGTTTGGAAAACAAACTAGCCCTTGATTCTGGTAAAGAAGTGAATACTCTCGAAGGTTTCTTTTGGGGTGCCTCATAGTTTACTGGTGGAGGCTGGTTTTGGAAAGTTTGGTTTTGTGGAGCTTGGTTATTGGGTGCTGGCATTTGATAATTTGGTCGTGGAGCTTGGTTGCTAGGTGCTGGTATTTGGTAATTTGGTTGTGGAGCTTGGTAGCCAGGTTGTGTGTAGCACACAGACATCGGGCTATATTAGGGTGAAGTGGTTATATAGCTGGTTGGTGGAGGCGATTGGTAGTTGTCTAGATTCTTGTGGGTTATCTCTTTTCTTCAGCCTGTTGGGCTAGTAGCTCTAGAAATATAAGCTACATCTTCGTTCTTCTTTTTGTCGCTCGTGGCGCCAGATGCACTTGCTCTATTTAGTACGCTGACAATCCTGCCGGTCTTGAGGCCATCTTCGATGTCTTCCCCAACGGCGACTAAATCTGCAAAGGAGCTCCCTTTCATAGTTATCATTTTGTCAAAGAAATCAGCTTCTTGGTACCGTGTAAATGCAGCTACCAGCTCAGCTTTAGTCATAGGTGGTAGCAAACTCGTTGCCTCGTCTCTCCAGCGGCTGGCATATTCTCTATAGGTTTCGGTCGATTTCTGACGGATTTTCTCTAATGAGAAGCGATCAGGCACATTTTTCATATTAAAGCGGAATCTCTCCATGAATGAACTTGCCATCTCCTCCCATGTCTTCCATCGACTGATGTCTTGTGAGATGAACCACTCCATAGCTGTTCCTGACAGACTTCGACTGAATAATCTCATGAGCAAAGCTTCATTTCCACCACTCCCGACCAACTGGTCGCAATAAGCTCTCAAGTGGGCCCTGGGATTGCCCGACCCATTGAAATGGTCAAATTTGGGAATTTTGAAACCTTCTTCTAGACTCAAGTCTGGATGTGTGCACAAATCAGAGTATCTCAGCCCCTATTTCTTCTTAGAGCCCTGCTCTAGTTCAGCAATTTTCTTCCCTATCTCCTTCTCAATTTTGTCTATTCTAGCCTCAAAGAACATTTTCGTGTTCTCCAGTTCTGGTAAGGAGTCAATATGGGTGATATGGTCTTTAAAAGTAATAGTTGGTTGTACGGGGAGGGTTGTAGGAGTTCTCGCTGCCCGAGGAGTTTGATGAGATGCTGTAGCATGAGCAGGTATTTGGAAAGCTGGTGTTTGGTGGGAGGAATTCCCCACATGGGTGGTGCTTCGGCGCAATGGAGTTTGAAAAGTAGTTCCGGTCTGAGTTTGTGGGAAATGGTCAGGGATTGGTAAATCTAAATTTGGGAAAGTGGGTGTAAGCCTTCCCAGCCTCAGCATTAGTAGCATTTTCTTTTTTCAGCCCTTAGGTGGGCTGCTTCTTCTCTATCTTCAGCTAATTGTCTTATTAGCGGTGTTAACGGCCTCTTCCAAAGGCATTCCAGGCTATGTCGTACCGTTGGGGTACCCGCGACTAAGGCAGTTCTATTCTGGTTGTTATTTGGTGGTGGAGTCTCAGGCATGTTTTCTTCTTGTGGAGGGTTTAAGGACGCTGCAACAACTTTTAATCAAGTAACTGATGCCAGCGAATCGACCCCTGTCTTTAAGAGAAAACAACTCAAAGGCTTCCAAGTTAGTGTTAGTTTAGGCACAAAATACAAAATATCACATTGTTTGCGGTTTATAGCACATAGATTAATATATCCAATTTCAACTCTTGATTGATTTACATTCCGTGGGTATTTTGGTCATTTTGTGTTTTTAGGGACATTGATTTTTCTGTAAGTGTTCTTCATGGTTGATTTGCTTCTACCCATCCTGTATTAAGGGGGATTTTTAACTTTATGATAAAAGGACTGAGTCTTAAATAGACTGCCTACGTATCCCACCAAAAGGAAATCAGGTCCGTCTGTAGTTCAGGAATACACAGAAAAGGTTTTTCCTATGCTACCCGAAACTTAGTTTTCTACCCTGACCAGACCTTATGTAGGCTTTGTTGACACCTAATTTTCCCCCCATAATATACGTATTTTAATTTTTAAGATTCCCGAGCCCAAGACGGAATAAGGATACGACTTTTAAAGTTTTAAAATTTCAAAATCCTGAGAAAATTGCAAAACTGACATTTTATTATTTAAGTTATAAAACTGACGATTATAAGAGAGTTACGAGTTATTTACTTTCATAAACATAATTTGAAAAGAAGATATGCATCCCGCTCCGTCTAACTCGTTGCTAATTAAAATGACGTACGAATCACGACTCATTTTGACCGCATTCTTTTACATTTTTAAATATTACCCGGAACTATGTCAATATTGGGCTCCTATTAAAGATCGTGTTTTAGAACGACGTATTATAAACTTTGTTTTTATAAAATATAATTATACGAAAGAGTTTTGGACAAATAAGTTCTTTTTAGAAAATAGGTATTTATTACAAAAAGTGAGTACAAAGTCTAAAAATGTTTTATTTCAAATTGAGGGGTCATTTTAAATGTTTTTAAAACTTACGGGGGGGGGGGGGGGGGGGGGGGGGGTTATATAAAAAAGGGGGAGTGAAAGTTATCAAATAATAACATTACACCCCCCCTCCCCCCGCACTCTCATTTTTCATTCCTTCGACCCAACTGTTCGTTCCTCTGATGAAAATGGCAATTAGGGTTTCTCTTATCGATGGCTGGGTGATGGCCATCTGCGGTCATTTTTCGATGAATTTCAGAGGGGTTTTGACCCCTGTCCTGTGTTATTGCGATTCCTCAGGTTAATTTCATTAATCCGCGTATTTTTGCACCTAATTAATTCCTAATAGGGTGTTACTCGAGATTTTCTTTGTGTTAAGGATGCCATGGGCAGAGCCAATGAGCTCTTTTGCCATCTTGTGCTCCATAACACCTCATAAGAGAATCTATGGGGAAATTCCCTATGGAATTTTGGGTGAGGTACGAATTTTAGAGGGATTCTATATTATTTTGTACGATTTCTACCGTTTAAATTCATTGGTATTGTCCTATTTGATGACTAGGCATACTATTCTGTTATTCCCTATTTTTATGGGAATTTTTCTCGGATTTTGGAGTACAATATGCTGTATTTTTTGTTGTATTGTGTGATGTGTACCATTTCTGATTGGTCATGGTACTAATTGTGGTAATTTTGTTGAAAAATTCCTTTGTCATGTGCTAAATTTCGAATTTGTTTTAATTTAGGGTTTAAGATTTAAGGGGGAAGTTCAGTTGGATTGTTTTTTTACCTCTTTTGCCCCTAAACCCTATTCTTAATACTATATATCGAAGGTCTCATGACCATTGAAAGGACCACCCTCGGGGATCCCAATTTTTTTTCTGAGAAAATCCATAGCTTAAAAATCCTATTAAGTCTTTAGCTTCCTACAAAAAAAAAAATACTACATCAACATACGTAAAATACTACTATTATACTATTATTATACTATACTATAAAGGTTACACTACTCTAAAAATACCTACATGACAAAATATTACAAGAAACTAGGCTGCTTAAGGTTCTTTTGGTTGTTGGCTTGAGGTGTTGATCCAATCTCTACCCTTTGATCCTTAGGTTGCCCCAACAAAAGGTAACATTCTTGTTTTTACCTTATTCACTCTATCTTTGAAGTTGTTTTTGTTTAATGAAAGTTGCTTATTGAATGTTGAATGAACTTATATGTATATTGATGTTGTCGTATTGTTACTGTTAGCCGATGATAAGGTTTAAAAAATAACTTTAAAAAAAAATGGAGTTGTACAACTGGTGTTTATTGTTCCATTGATATTCTTGGTTTCTGGTATTTATTTAAAATTGGTTCTGTGTTTGGAAGTTGTTTAATGGCCATGCTTAATACTGTTTTGATAATAAAAGATTTTAAAACAAGGAAAATAAATAGTGTAGCCCAATGTTGTTGTTTTCAGTATCTTTAAGTTTGTTTTAGTGAATACATTAGTGTAAAAGAGGTTTAAAGAGTCTTTAGGAGGTTCATTATAGGATAATAAGAGTAAAACAAGTAAATGCATGGAGAGTTGAGTTTGTATCTTGCTTGCAATCTCCTGTATTTGTCAAAAAATGAAGGCAGAAGTGATACTCCCCTATTTTAGCTATTATTTGTTTGAAGAGTTGCTATTTCTGAGTGTTTTTGGTCCTGTCACATGTGTTTAGCTTATACTTAGTCTATTAGATAGTTATGAAACTCAGTCTACTTGTTTCCCCTTTGGGTTGTCTGCTAGTGTTTGCTACATTTGTAATCTTCCCAGGACAAGTATGTGTCCATATACTTGATATAGATAGTTGAAAACTTGGCATGATGGTATTCTGTGTTGTCCTGAGGATTTCTGCTACTATTTTGAGTACTCCATCACCATTCTGTGAACTATGTGCTTATTCTAATCTTTATGGTGATTTGTCTAGGCTTATTCCAAGTGGTTAATCCTGAATAAGTTAAGTCTAACTTGATTGAGGCTTTTAAAATAGTTAAGTTTCTTTATATAACAAAGGGTTAGTACAAAAAAGTGAAGTTGAACCTGTATTTTCTTTACAAACAACCTGCTGGTGTACCTCACTGAGGATTTTTGAGGTTTGCTTTCTGTATTGGCCCTGTATGGTTACAGAGGTTTGGTTCAAGTCTGGAAAATGGTTTTTAAAACATAAAATGTACTGAACCTCTCTGCACTTTCTATAGTCTTGAATTTAAGGTGTTCTGGAACATTGACTCTCTGTGCTGGGTTGTTTGAACTTTTGTTCATCCTTTAGGCTGGTTTCCCTTTATTTCTTCTTGTTTACACTATGTCTAAAAAATAATATGGTAAGGAAATCCCTTCTGTGTGCCTCTATGACTATCTTGTCTCATTTGCATGTTTTCTCTAAGTCCTGTTAAAGTGCTTAAAGAGAATAAATGGTACAGCTTTACCTGCTTGTGAATTTTAAACTGTCAAATATACATTTAAATTCTCTAAACATAGGAAAATTTATTAAAGGAAGACTTTTCTGAACCTACAACTTGATCATTTGATTACTTTGAAATAACTTGTGTTTTAATTGACCTTTTCATTTGCTCCTTATTCTCCTATCTTGTCTAATAAGGTATTTGAACCATGCTTGCATCACTCTTCATGATAATTCCATCTTTTTTATGCTTTGTGTGTTACTATATTGACTCTTGTCCATTAGCTTATCACCTATATCAAGACCAGTCCACTCTAAGCTTGACTAAATCCTGAACCTAGGGCAACTATCATGTACCAAGTTTGACCTTTGTAGACTCTAACTGCGTATGTGTTTTCTTTTGTGCTAATTCTAGGAATAGAACAAGGTCAAATTGTCCTGGAAATTCTGTTGTTAACTTGCCTTGTACTGAGGTAACTTAGAGACCAAAAAATGGTTACTAGTTGATCATGATTGACCTTGATTGAACCTGTAACACTTGTTGAACTTGCAGGACTGCTCACCTAGTATTTTGTACCTGTTTAAGGGATAAAACTAGTTTAAAAATGGCTCAGAACCCTATTGTTTGATCATGTAACTTGTTTGAGTAAAGAATATCATTAAAAATTACTTCCTTGGGATTGATTTGACTCTGTTTAGCTTAAAATGAATCTTATGACTAAGATAATCTTCATGGTATGGGCTGCTGGCCATTGAACCTTGTTGAAAGCTGTTTAAAACTAACTGATAGTCGTGTTGATCACCTGTGCATTTTATGCGACCTATCTATCCTCATTCCTTGCATCTCATATACGCAGAACCTTATTGCTTGATTGTTTGACACTTGAAATATTCCTCAGCTAGACCCTGATATGAAAAGGTTTCAAACCTGTAAATAATTTCTGAGATGTCTTGTTGATAGTAGATGAATTAGTGTGTGATCTTTAGCACCGCTTTAACCTTCTGTTTGGCTTAAGAGGTGAACCCTTAAGTTGTCTAAGTCTTCATCCCATCTCTTTAGCTACTGATTCCACTAGAGACTTGGATTTGAAACCTGTTTGACCTGCATCAATAAAACTAGGCATCTGTGACTTGCATACTTGGCTTTATGTTATGTGAACTAGGCTAAGATTGGTCCTTAGTACTTATGAGCTTGATCCTATGACTCCCTTTTGTAGAAGTAAGACTGAACCTGGCTTTGTTTTTTACCTCATTTTTGTAACCTGAAATGCTGTTAGCACAACTTAATCCTTCCCTTTGTTTGTTAATCCCACTTACTCCAAAAACCGGATACTGATAGCTTAATTACAACTAAACTTGTTTGCTTTCTAAACCCTATACTTGACTGGTTTGTGCAATTGGGTTGCTTTGAACGCATAGTTTAGACCTCTAAGAACCTCTAATTACTCCTAATGAATTCTGCTATTGTGACATGTTGTCGTCATAGTTGAGTCAGGTTTATCACTAAGACAATGTCATGATCCTTTTTACTTTCTTGGAAATTTGCTAGCTTTGTTTTGATTACCTATCACACTTAGTTTGATCCTACACTCATACCAATTTGTCTGCCTTAGCTTGACATATATCTGTGTCTTGATCTGTACTCCTGTGTCACGCCCCGAACCATGGCCTGGGCGAAACACGGCACTCGGTGCCATACTGCATGTGACCGAGCGAATCACATGGCTTGCCGAATCATCATGAGGCATACATGAGCGAAAATATAGCATGAACGTGATGAGCTTTTATAAAACATGAGATGTCATAATAATTTAATGAAACACTTGTTTAAATCATAAATGCGGAAATAACATGAGTTGAGCCAAAAATGGCTAAACACCTTGCATGTCTAACATAACTAAACCGACTAGTCTATGAAACCTCTAATCATGAATCTTTGACCGGAAACCGTACTTGCTGACAAGGCTCTCAAAGATACCTTTAAATGCATGACTAGTAAAATAAAGATAACCGACTAAACCCCCGAACAAGAGGGCTCACCAATGAGCCGATACGAGCAAATCCTACCGAGCGTATGCGGCGCCCCGTAAATACGTACCTGCATCGTGAAATGCAGCTCCCGGCAATAAAGGACGCACATTGAATGTACTTCGGTATGTAAAGCAACCGAATGAAATAACATACGGGACATAAAGTAATAAAGATAAGAACCGAACGTGAAACCGAAACCCCGTTGCGAGCATGAACATGAATATATATATAATATAAAGCATGAGTAAAAAATATCATAAGTAGGAGAGCAATAACTTATAACCGATACAT
>NC_081345.1:62551475-62565643 GCF_029784015.1 Lycium ferocissimum | reverse complement strand
GAATAAACAAACGCAAAAAACAGTACTAATAATCCTGGTACGGAAAAGAGATCTGTACGGCAACCTATGAAACACTTTATTTGCATCAGGAAATGAAAGCTATGAATCTTTTCTAATTCTTATAATCTCATTCTCTATTAGAAGAGTAAAAGATGCCAATTTACTCCAATTCCCATATACTAATTTCAACTGATATGTATTGGGATGTAAGGGCGAAGGCACTTTTCCTGAGGACACAGTCACAAAGACGGTATTGGGGTATCTTTGCTTTGAGAGTCCTAGAAAGATGGGGGATTTTGCTAAAAGGCCACTCTCAACACTTATTTAGGTAAAAGGCCATAAGTCTCAAAGAATTGGCTAAAAGACCACTATTTATGACATAATCAAATGAAGTCTCCCAAGTTGTCAACCCAAGACCAAAACTTTTAAAAAATACAAAACAACCCCCCCCCCCCCCCCAATCACCAACATTTAATTACCCCAATTGAACAGTAGACATTTTTTTGTTCCCCCCAAAAGCTTGAAGCTCCCTATTTCTACACTTTTCCGATCCCGTTTCCAGCCAAATTTCTGGCTTGTCATCTAAAAGTTAGTCCCAAATGATGGATTTCTTCCCTAATTCAGTCATTGTAACATAAATCTCTTAGAAATTATTAAAAAGAAGCTCGAATTATTTTCATCATTGTTGTCAAAGTTCAATTATCAGGTGCAAATTTCGTCCGCGTCTACTGGTAGTGGAGTTTGTTTTGGGTTCTAAATCCTCTTTTGGAGTCAATTCTCCATTAAAAGAGCTGTATCCCTGCTTTTTTTTTTTGGGGAGGTCTGAATCTGGTACTATTGTAAGTCTAGTCATCGATCAATTATAGACCATAGCAATAGTCTATTATATATTTAGTATGGCGTCGATTGGAGAATATGTTATAGTAGGTGGTGATTTCACGGGTGAATGGGTGGAGACCCCAAAATGTTGGAATTGGAATTCTTCGAGCAAGGTGACAGTATCGATCGTCGTGCGTCTCAATGGTACATATAACGATTTGGTTGAGAGCGTAAAGGAAAGCGGGGAGTTAGATTGTGAGCCCAGCGACTTGCGCATTAGTTATATGATTAATGCTCTGCCCACTAAGGGAAAAGCTCACCCTTCTTTCATAACGAATGATAGGCATGTGGTATTGTATATGCTTGATATTGCTGCTGATGGTTGTAGGCTTGTTTTGAGAATAAATGTTGTTGAGAGGTCTCAAGCAGCGTCGACATCAGCAACACCACCCCTACCCCCACCCCCACAACAGCCAGTTGATGCAAATTCAATGCAAAATGAGAGCATGGGTAATCATTCAATGGATATGGATGATCATGATATTGATGTCGAAGAGTGTGATGGGCAGCCTAATGGATCACAAACAAACCATCTCTTCAATGATGGAACTGATTTTTACATCGGGCAAACATTCGATAGTAAGGAAAATTTAAAATTTTTATTGAAGAAAGCTGCAATAAAGAGGCCGTTCGGTTTCGCACCGATCAAGAGTAATATCAAATACTATAAGGTGGAATGCACATCTCCTAATTGTGGCGGGATGTTGCGGTGTAGTAAATACAAGAGCTCAGATAGGGTTCTCCTTTACAAGTACGTTGGGGAGCACACTTGTGGTGTAGAACATGTTACGAGCCTTCATAAGCATGCCTCGTCACATGTCATTGCACCAGTCTTGATGAATGACTATATTGAAAACAAAGGGCCATCGACAAAGGAAATCCAGAGGACTGTTTACAGGGAGTTTCATTGTAAACCAAGCTACTGGAAGTGTTGGAAGGCTGGTATAATTGCTAAGAACTGGGTTAGGGAGACACCGGAGCACGGGTATGGTTGCTTACCAGCTTATTCTTACATGGTTGAGAGTTTAAATCCGGGTTCTAGAATTTGCATCAGGATTGAGGATGACAACAAGTTTTTATATTATTTCATGTCTTACGCAGCTTGCATTCGAGGATATACCCACATGAGAAAGGTTATTTCCTTTGATGGCACAAATTTATACGGCAAGTACGAGGGGGTCTTGTTGTCTGCCATCGCACAGGATACAGAGAACCATGTCTATCCAATTGCATTTTGCGTTGTGGACAAGGAATGTGATGACTCTTGGACCTACTTCTTCCAGTAGCTCAAGTTTATAATCGCCGATGAACCGGACTTGTGCATCATCTCTGATAGACACAAGAGCATAGCCAACGGTATTTCTAGGACCATGCTCACTATGGACTTTGCATGAAGCATCTTTCTAAAAACCTCCGAAAGAATTTCCAATGTGGAGATTCTCTTCATGCATACTTTAATGCAACAAAGGCATATGGTTACGAGGAGTTCAATGAACCTTTTCAGGAATTCAGGAATAAAAGCCCTGAAGCAGCTCAGTGCCTTGAGTTTGAGATTGGATTCAAAAAGTGGAGCAGGGTACATTTTCCAGCCAACAGGTACGATGTTCTCACCACAAACATTGCCGAGTTGCTTAACTCAATGTTGAGGGATAAAAGAGAGTACCCCGGGTCTGCCATATTCACTTCCATTTCTAGGAGGTTTGCTGAAATCTTCAGGCAGAGGCATACAGATATCAGCGATTCAAATAATTTATTTGTGCCTTCGGCTGAAATAACATTAAGGGAAAAGATGACTGAGGGCAATTCCTTGTTTATCACTAATATAAATGGGAATACCGACGAGTTCACCGTAGTCGGCAGTGGCAGAACTGCCGAAGTCAGTCTACCAAACAAAACATGTTCTTGTAGAGAATATGACTTAGTGAAATTACCATGCACTCACGCGATGGCAGCCTTGAGATTGAAGTATGGAAATGGATATGGTTCAAGCATCTACAAGTATTCTTCACCGATGTATAAAGTTCAATCTTACATCCATGCATTTGCTGAAACTATCAATATAGTCCCTCCAGAGTCTGAATGGGTTGTGCCCAAGGAGTATGCAAAGATGGACATTGCTCCATCTCCTTATGAGCTAAACTTGGAAGGAAGAGAACAAAGCGCATCCCTAGCATCGCGGAATCCTTTAAGCCCAGAGGACGTGTAAAAGGGAGGAGAAACAAGGGCTCACTTTGCAAGGGAAGTGGGCATAAGAGAACAACGTGTCGAAATAGAGAACAACACATTTGATGTATTTTTCAATGTATTTCATTGTATTTTTCTTGTACTTTGCAGTTTTTGGTTCTTCAAATAAATATTTTAGAGAATTGAATGTTGTTGACACCTAATTTTCACCTCATAAGATGCTTATTTTAGTTTTCAAGTTTCTTGAGTCAAAGACGGAGTAAGGACACGCCATTTAAAGATTAAAATACACCATTTAAATATTAAAATTTCACAATCCCGAGAAAATGGCAAAACGACGGTTAATTATTATTTCCTAAAATGAAAAAAAAACTTAACAACTATGAGATATACGAGTTATTTACTTTCATCCCACTCCGTCTAATTCGGGAAAATTGTTAATTAAAATGACGAATAAATTACCGCTCATTTTTATCGCATTTTTTCATATTTTAAATATTGCTCAGAACTATGTCAATATTGGGCTCGTTTTAAAGCTCACATTTTAACTTTATGAGTTATAATTTTTATTTAGTCCGAATAATTATTATATTTAGTATTTAAAACAATATGTATGTATATATATATATATATATATATATATATATATATATATATATATATATATAATATATGTTTTATATTACTGCATCGGATAGGGAGGGCATCTTTTGATATTTAAAATTAGGGCTGGGGTTTTGCCACCGCGATATGGTGGTTTCATGGTTGATTTGACTGAAATTGAAAGGGCTTTTATGCCCTTTCACCTATTCATGTCGATTCCAGGTTCAATTTTACTTAGTTTTCATAAATTTGCACCAATTGGTGCCATTTGATGGATGTTGCTCGGCATACCCATGCGTGTGGTTGCCATGGGCGGGACCGTATGTCCCTTGCCAGCTTGTGCACCACACGCTACACGTGGATACCCTAGGGTAATTTCCATGTGGCACCATTGGGGTTAGGGTATGATTTTGGGGATTTTTTCGATTTGGTACCATTTTGATTCAATTTTACCATTGGGTTGTACGATTTGCATGACTCGCGCTGGTATTTGTACTATTCTCGTATAATTTGATTTTGTGAATTTTATTCTAAATTTTAGGGTACAATTGGTTAAGATTTTGTTTGTCCTATCTGAATTTATTATGAAATTGCTATGAAATTGCGGATAGGGTACAAATTTGGGGATTTAGAAGGGGGGGGGGGGATAATGGCCAGGTGGCCTTTTATTTTTTTCCTAGGGTTCCTATATGTTTGTGCTATAAATAGTAGGTCTTATTAACAAAGAAAGGGTCCAGAATTTTTACCCTAAAAACAAAGGTTTAAGATATACAATATAGCATATATAGTCCATATATTACAAAAATATAAACATACAAGCAAAATATAGAGATATATAGAAGAAACGATAAAAGAAAGGTGATTTGAGGATTAGTAGAAGGTTCATTGCTTGAAGTGTGATTCAATCTCCCTTTGATCTTTAGATTGCCCCAACAAAAGGTACTAACACATTTCAATTCTTGTTTTTCATTCTCTGTAATAGTTACATATGTTTATTTGTCCTATTTGTTAGTTAAAATGATCCTATTTTAAATTTGATATAGTTTGTTTGCTTAAAATGGATGGTTATGTGTTTTACTTTTTATTTAAGGATGAAGACAAGTTAAGTAATTTTAAGATTGAACAATGTTAAATGATGTTCAAAGTTAGTTGTTTTAGTAAAAAATGAGAAAAGAAGGCAGTTTAGGATGGGAATTTGGGTTTTAAGTTAGTAATGTTAATGATTTTGGTTCAAGTTAGTTATTTATAATGGTTTTTTATAAGAACTTTCGACTTGTTTTCAAATCTGCCTTAGTATATAACTTTAGGTCTTCTTAGCTTTGAATTGATATTCTTAGAATTATAATTGCTCCTAAGTCTAGACATGCACTTCCAGAGTCAATTTTAATTCTGAATATTAAAAAAATGATTTCTTTCTTCCTTGATTGATTGAATATGGATCTGTTTTAGTAGTTAGGGTCATTATGGAATGATTTGTTTTTCTTAAGATGTTTAAACTATCTTATAAAAGAAGATAGATCAAAAAATAGGTTATGGAATCCTGTGTTAAAATTCAAATGAAGTTTGTGAAAATAGGACGTTCTGTGTGGTTCTGAGTGTAAAAAAACAAAGCTTGTAATTCATTTTTGACTATTGAACTGTTAAGATTTGATATCTAGTGTGATTATAGGACTTTAACTTGTCTGTGATTTGGAAAAATCCCAGTATTTGTCAAGAAATGATTCCAAAAAAATACAAGTCATTCCTGAAATGTAGTTCATGGGTTTTGCGATTTCGAAACTGCTTAAGAGTGCATTAGAGTTTAAAAATGAAAGTTACATGCCATGTTGTTATTTAACTTTGTTAAAGTAGTTTGACAAGGTGTAAATTAGTCTTGTGTGAAGATTATGGAACCGTTTTGAAAGTCTGAAATTGGCTAAGTCTAAAACTGAACTTATTTTGCTAAACTGTAACTTTATAAGTCCATGCAGTTCTATATGCAAATGGAAGGCCCAACAGGAAGCCCAAATTGGCCCAGATACAAATCTGCAAATGGAAGGCCCAACGGGAAGCCCAAATTACCCTTCTTTTTCAGAATTTTTCTAAGTATTAAAGACATAATACATAGCCAGTATACTCACCAGCTCCCTTTTTAATTTTTTCTAAGTGTTGTACCTCAATATACAAAATATACTAAGTGATATACCCATATATGGAGAGCAAAACTCCCTAAAGGGGCATACCCTCCACATATACTAAGTGTATACTATGTATTCCCCATGATCTTTCCTCAAAATAGTTGCCACAGAGTAACCAGAACAGGCCAGGATGTAACACCTCGTGCATTCGGGCTAAGATTTGACTCATAAGACAAGGGTATCATGAACCCAATTTGAGTAGTGTATAAATGGAGTTTGAAACCCAATAAAGACATGAGAAGAGTCCTTTAGCAAAGGAAAGTCGGAAGCTACCCTACGGAGCGTGTTTTTAAGTGAGTTTGCACCACGTCTCAATTAAAATGAGTATACGGAAAAATCTGTAAGGAATTTGGGAAAATTTCCTTCTTGAAAGTTGTAGATCTTTGAAATACCTTTCCAACGATATATTATAGAGGTCAAACGGACATCTGTACAAAAAGTTATGCCCGTTTTACTAAACCAGTGTTCTGCCGATATACGGTGGAATATACGGGCCGTGAAAATTATACGGGCCGTATATTCAGACCGTAAAATTGGCCCAGAAAGCCCAAATCACTGGAATGAATGTACGGTAAGACATACGGTCCGTAAAACTTTTATGGGACGTAAAATAGGGCGTAAAATGGGTCCGATAAAGAATTATAAAACTTCGTTTTAAGGCTTTTTCACTTCATTCTTCACACCCCCAAGCCCTAGAACGACCTTCTATTCTCTCCCATCATCAAGAACACCAAGGTAAGCCTACTCTAATCATTCCAAGTCAATTCTAATATATATCCTTGTAATCTAAACAAGAAATCATCATTCCTAACCTAGGGTTTTCAAGAAAACCCATCTCAAGGTTCAAGAATTCAAGATTTTGGAAATCTTCTTCAAAGTTAAAGTATTCAATTCAAGTTTGGAGCATTACCAGGTATGTAGAGTTACTATCTACGTGTGGGAACATCATTGTTTCTTCCCACGCCTCATAATCCATAAATTATGATTCTCTACTAAAACTAGGGTTTCTATACCATGCTCATGATAACCCTAGGTCCAAGTCCATGATTATACTATGTATGAATTGTTATAATTCCACCATTGAGTTCTTAATATTTCTTTATGATTATTGAGAATCCGTCCGTAATCCATGAAAACCCATATATCTCATTCCATGGGTTCATGCATGCTAGTTTATGATATATTATGCTATTTTCAAGAAAATACTATACATGTTTTACAAGTTCATGCAAGTAAGCTATGATTCATGATATCCATATACAAGCAAGTTATATTCATGAAAACCGTGGACAAAGCAAGTGCCACTTATTTTACATGTTCAAGTTTTTGGGAGTTGTTTTAATTACCGAGGAAGGCTTCGCATAGCCCGAAACTACGTAGCCACCGTAGGATGAGGATCGTTCCACCCATGTCCCGGACGATATCTCATAATGACCGGATCCTTTCATATTTTATTAAATCTCATGTTCCCCGGGCAAGGACCGAGTATTCTCCGGGCGGACGCAAGTACTGCATCATGTATCGGCTATAAGTTATTGCTCTCCCTACTTATGATATTTTTACTCATGCTTTATATTATATATGTATTTATGTTCATGCTCATAACCAGGTTTCAGTTTCACGTTCAGTTCTTATCTTTATTACTTTATGTCCCATGTTATTGCATTCAGTTGCTTTACATACCAAAGACATTCAATGTGCTGACGTCCCCTTTTATTGCCGGGGAGCCTCGCATTTCACGATGCGGTACGTATTTACGGGGACGCCGCATCCGCTCATCGAGGGATTTGCTCGTATCGGCTCATTGGTGAGCCCCATCTTGTTCGGGGTTTAGTCGGTTATCCTTATTTTACTAGTCATGCATTTAAAGGTATCGCCGGAGAGCCTTGTCCCGGCAAGTACGGTTTCCAAGATTCATGATTAGAGGTTTCATAGACTAGTCGGTTTAGTTATGTTAGACATGCAAGGTGTTTAGCCATCTTTGGCTCAACTCATGTTATTTCCGCATTTATGATTTAAACAAGTGTTTCATTAAATTATTATGACATCTCATGTTTTATAAAAAGCTCATCACGTTCATGCTATATTTCCGCTCATGTATGCCTCATGATGATTCAGCAAGCCATGTGGTTCGCTCGGTTACATGCAGTATGGCACCGAGTGCCGTGTTTCGCCCAGGCCATGGTTCGGGGCGTGACAAAGCTTGGTAAAAGGCTTCAGATAGCCTGAAACTACGTAGCCACCGTAGGATGAGGATCGTTCCACCCATGTCCCGGACGATATCTCATAATGGCTGGATCCTTTCATATTTTATTAAATCTCATGTTGTGATGTTCGAGTGTTCGCACGGCGGGACGCAAGCACCGCACCATGTATCGGTTATAAGTTATTGCTCTCCCTACTTATGATATTTTTACTCATGCTTTATATTATATATGTATTCATGTTCATGCTCATAACACAGGTTTCGGTTTCACGTTCGGTTCTTATCTTTATTACTTTATGTCCCATGTTATTTCATTCGGTTGCTTTACATACCGGTACATTCAATGTCTTCGACGTCCCCTTGTGCCCGGGGCCTGCATTTCACGATGCAGGTACGTATTTACAGGACGCCGCATTTGCTCAGTAGGATTTGCTCGTATCAGCTCATTGGTGAGCCCCATCTTGTTCGGGGTTTAGTCAGTTATCTTTATTTTACTAGTCATGCATTTAAAGGTATCTTGGAGAGCCTTGTCCCGTTGCAAGTACGGTTTCCGGTCAAGATTCATGATTAGAGGTTTCATAGACTAGTCGGTTTAGTTATGTTAGACATGCAAGGTGTTTAGCCATCTTTGGCTCAACTCATGTTATTTCGCATTTATGATTTAAACAAGTGTTTCATTAAATTATTATGACATCTCATGTTTTATAAAAGCTCATCACGTTCATGCTATATTTTCGCTCATGTATGCCTCATGATGATTCGGCAAACCATGTGGTTCGCTCGGTTACATGCGTAAGATGGCACCGAGTGCCGTGTTTCGCCCGGTGCCATGTTTCGGGCGTGACAAAGCTTGGTATCGAGCCTAGGTTCGTGTCTTAGGGAGTCTATAAAACCGTGTCCAAAGGAGTCACTTTTATATGTGTGTGCGCGCCACACATATAAACGATTGACCACCAAGACATTTAAGATTTGTCTCACTTCTTTCAACTCTAGATCGTGCAATAGAGCGTGTTCTCGTAAATCACTCGAACTCGTGTGTTGTTCCCCATTCTACCAAATACGCCTTGTCTCTGGATGAGGAAGATGTGAAACTAATCATTATCGACGTGTTGCTTTCAGATAAAGTTATCGGGAGTTATTCTGACTCGTGCGCATTGCATTCTTTCAAAAAAATGCCTACTAAGAGAAAGGCAACTTCGGGCCGGAGGGCTACCATTGATGCGACCCCAGGGACGAACTCTCAGACTCCGAGAGTTCTGATTCTTCAATTTCGCAATCGTAGGTCATCGAACCTCGCTTCAAGTACCACTAATGTCCCAGCTCGGACCGGATGAGAAAGAGAGGGTTTTCATAATCCTATTTGTTGCAAGTGTAATAAGAGACATCAAGGGGTGTGCCGTATGGCACCCATAGATGTTTTGGGTGTGGCCGGCAGGGTCACTATCTGAAAGATTGCCCACAAGTGAAACAGGATAACAAAGGTTTTTCGCACCCCATTTGCAGTACGTGTGGAAAAAGACATGCAGGAGTGTGTAGGATGGGTTCGGATGTGTGTTATAATTGTGGTCTCCAAGGCCATATGCAAAGAGAATGCCCTTCAGTCAAGTACAATAGTAACACTAAGGGTGGTGGTGCAATTCGTTCCCCAGACCAGGCATAGCCAATTCAACAACACCGTTCGAGCCGTAGTACTCGGGCACTAGCAGACCAAGGCACTGATAGGGATTAAGTATTAGGATTAAGTGGGGATCAAGCACGTTATCATGATATGGTAGATCGCCAGGACTTCGATGTGCCGTCACATGTGTCATAGGTATGCCAATAATTTTCCCTCCTTGTCACATATGAGATATTATGCCCTACATCTATTATGTCTTATGTGGTTATTGTGCAGTTGATAGTTAGATTTATGACCCTACTAGGTAACATGTTAGGAAGTTAACTGCAGCAGGCATAAGTTGTCCATGGTAGTTTTAAGCAGGAAATAGCCTAAGAGCCAACCACCTGTAATACTAAAAAGTCAGATGAGGAGGAGAAGTTAGAAATAACCTTATGTTTCACATTAGTACTCAGAGAAGAATTAGAGAATATGATACTAGCAAGTGGTAACAGAAGCTTAGTAAGTAAGTTTGAGTAGATACAGTGAATTAGAAATTTTCAGTAGAGTTAGTAGAAGTATGATTTGAGTTACTTAGTCAAGTTAATACTAGTGAGTGGGCAACCGTCTAAATACACCGAAGGCGCATTAGAACCCAAAGGGTTTAAGTTAAATTCGAGGTATAGACATGGGTGAAAGAAGAAAACCCTCTAAGCAGTAAGAGAGAAAGCTACGAAGAAGAGCCTTTAAGAATTATCGAAAAGAGTTTTCCCCAAGCCCGACTCAAGCTGTGTTATGCCGATTATGTACATTAGAAACCCATTCATTTAAGTAATCCAATTTTCCTACTAAGTAAGACTTGCTTGAAGTAAGCTAAATAAATGAGTCGTCAGTATTTTAGAGGAAATTAGCGGAACCACTAGATGACCACTTATCGCTAACTTAAGGATCCACGAGGGCTTTAGACGTCTGCTTTTGAACTAAGGGGGGAGATAATATGATAAGGTGTCGATATAGATGTTGTGTTTCATAAGTTGATAGGCGTCAGAGGATAATGTCAGAGGATCACAGTTTCATGTAGCTAAGATAAAGTGTGTGGAATTCGTCTTTTGTCATGTCGCTGAGATCACGTTTTAGGGCGAATAAAAGGTTTCGTAGTGTAACATTTCCAATCCAGAATAATTCATGCACTATGTAGTACCAATGCCCGAACGTACTCTACACATGCCTAGCATACCTATCTTATGCCTTTGTTAAAGCTTTACACTCCATGTTTAAGATAAAAGAATTAAGACTCTATACGATAGTAAGCTATGCAAGGGAAGGTTCTTTCATGTTTCTCACATCAGATTGTACTCATGTCCAAGGTTAAAGATCGCATTCATGCCTCACGTATCTATCATGCTATTATACTCATGTTCATGTTCTAGCATCTAAGTGCTTTTCAAATCTGATGATGATCTTGACTCCTATGATTATGTTCTCCATGTTACCACATACTCGTGCCCCAATCCATTTCGCTATGCATCCCACTTATAGCGGTATCGTAACAATGATTTTGTTAGATAATAATGAAGGTGAACCAAGATGGATGCCCAACCTATGATTCTATGTAATTCGTGCTTATGTTTCCTTGGCTAATGTTTTAAAGCGACTCGTAGCTTGGCACAAAGGATGCCATTTTCTTTTCCGAAGTACCTATGCCCCTGTTTAAGTTCAAGGTAACTTTCTACTTATGCCTTAGGTGCTTGACGAACGAAGCATTCATGCTTATGATCCTTTCTTTCATGAGTTTTATAATGAGGGTGTCGACTTACGTAATAAGAGTAAACTATGTTTAACCATGTCCCATTCTCGTAAGTATAGCTAAGTTCCAAAAGTGATATCTTATCCATCCCTATGTCTCTAAGTACTCAAGAGTGAAGCCTACAACTTATACTCCATTTAAGTCACACTTATGTCTTATTCACACTTGATATTCATGACCTAATGTCCAAATGAGGGTAAGTAGCTTCGAATTACTTATGTAAACATCGTGTTTCTCATGCCCCATGCCATGCTACTCATGTATTCATGTCTTATGCCATATTAGTCCCATTTCCATGTATACATGTTCTATGTTATGTTCTTCAGTCTGATGCACCCATGCCACGTCTATCTTCGAAGATGAAGTGTCTGATTCGTGTGGATGATCCCTTTCTCTCACTCCTTAATGATCCGCTTACAATAATAAGCAAGGTGAGCCAAGATATTCATATCTATGTTTCTGTGAGCGAACAAGGTAAGGTTCGAAGTAAGGTATGTTCCAAGTTCATAGTGAGATCCTCTTGTATTCTATGGTACTAATTATCTCAAAAAATATTCTACTCGATTTGATGTACATGTCATGCCTACGCTAGAGCTTTATGAATACCTATGTTAGAATCATATTCCTAGTATATGACTCAACTCTATCTCATTCGCACGGAGTTGCACTTACATTCAGAGCCTAAGTTGTACTCTTATCTCGTATGTCTATCGTGGTGTCACGACCCAAATCATGGATCATGCGGGCACCCACACTAACCCTCCCTGGTGGGCGAACCCTTCAGATAACTACCTTAATTTGATACAACATGCGGAATAAATACTTCTTTTATAAGAAATTCCCAAAATCTGGTCTAGACTCATACAAGAGTTTCTCAAGAAGTTTACAATTTGAATAGATAACAAAATTAAAACTGGATACGACTTCTGTTTAAGGATAGAGAACAACAGAAATCTAAGGAGAGACTCTGGGTTGCAATATCTCAAATAGCTCACCCAAACGCCTTTGACGAATGCCTCGAAACGGTCGTAAGACTCCGATCATCGCCTGAAAATAACTCTACACTCCAGAAGGAGTGTAGCAAGAGTAGTATGAGCACAACACTAGGCTCGTAGGTATCATAGGCCGACAATGGTTAGTTCACGCATATAAACAAGAAGCAACTAACAAGTAAGCAGATAAGTAATCAAACACAAATACACATCTAGCACATGAGAAAGTCTTGCATTAACGATAGTCACGGGGATCTCAATATCTCGCATTATAAGCCTAGGGAGAATTCTATAAACCTCGATTCCATCCGACCTTTAAAATAAATACTCACAAACAACAACTCAAAATAATTCACAAATCAAGAATCAATCGTAGAATGTGCCATGCAATGATATGAATGACCATTCAAACGGAGTGCTATGCAATGCAATGTCGTGCTATGTAATGTTATGCAATGCGTAGTCACCTCTCACACTCCACTCCCGTACACACATGCTATGGCAATGCCTCATAGTCATGACCCATGGGGGACCCGCGAAGTCCAAGTACCACTCGCTCCCGAATATAACCTCGGATCACGAGCACACTCTCACGATCCCGCAAAGACCTCGGGCATCGGACACTCCATCGTTCCCGCAAGAAACCTCGGCAACAAACACTCACAATCTCCGGCAAAACCTCGGAGTCTCTCTTGTCACTCTCAATCTCCGGCAGTAAAACCTCTAGTCTCTCTCCGTCACTCTCAATCTCCCAAAAACACCTGAGTCTCTCAATCACTCTCCTCACCATTATAACAACATAAGAGTAATATGAAAGCATGTCATGCATGATATCACCAATTATATCACCAATACGCAATAAACAAGTACAAGTCATATTATTGCCTACTGCTCAATCATCAATATTACCCTTCCCTTTCATAAGGTGAAGGAGCTAGTATGTGATAAAGATACAACTAGGTGATAATTACATCACATAGCACATAGAATATGGGATGCATGCCTCGCATGGAATCAACCTCAATAATCACCGCAATCATAGGTTCCATAGATTCATACTAGGAATTGCAATTCAATATTCAATTCTCGTAATAACCTTCCCTCTTCCATATGACCAAACCTGGGATAACAAGAGAGAGAGAGAATTATATCAAATACATGAAATCACAATACAATGACACTCACATAACAATATCGTAATAATGGCGACGAGCCCACATAACAATATCACAATAATGGCGACAAGCCCACATAACAAGATATTACAATAAGGGCGACAAGCCCACATAAAGATATCACAATAATGGCGACAAGCCCACATAAATGTACCGGTAATACCAACCTAGATGGAATTTACCTCCACACCATGCCCGAAGGCCTATCATGCTTTCCCCGTCAATCACTACTATTTACATACGTTTCGCTAACCGGAGTCTAGACATAAAGTAAACCGTAACCTACCTCAATGCCGAGGTGTGTCACGAACTTTCACGCCAAAGCTTTTTCCTTCGAAGTGCTTCCGATCGACCAGGTCTTTAGCGCTTATTCGTCACACAATATGTGTACGCTACCCAATAATACTTCAACCTATATTAAGACGCCAACAACTATGGTTAAGCTACGTGGAGATTCAAACGTATTCTAACGTTAGTAACTCCTTTCTAGATGTTTAGGCGATGTTTTCTCTTGTATCTAAACCAACCACATACTACCAATACAACAT
>NC_081345.1:62541058-62551375 GCF_029784015.1 Lycium ferocissimum | reverse complement strand
CCTTTTTAAATAGTGAAAATGAAGAGAGACGGAGTATTTATAGGCAAAGAGTCATTATAGAAAAATGCATTGATCAGGTAACTGAAGGGACGTCCAATCGAAAAGTTACACGTGTACGAAGTCAGGCGGACGTGACGTGAAAAGATGGTTGATGTGAAAAGACGTTTGGGTTTCCCGCCTATTTTAAAACTTACAGGAGAAGGTACTACTAAGACGATTTTTACCAAAACCGAGATTCCAACAAAAAAAAAAAATTCATGCATAAAAAAAAACCCAATTTGGTTCAAATAAAATTTGAAGCGAGAAAATTATAATCCAAAAAAAAAGCCCCGTTCGATTCAAGTAAAAACTTATCTTTGAAGATACGCACTCCCCCATACCCGTAAAAAATTTGAAAACATTGGTTTTAAAACCGGAAAAAAAGGGGGGGTTTCCCAATGACCGAAGGGAACCTTCGGTCATGCCCCTGATGCTCCGCATCCATTCTACGGCAAGTGGCTTCGGGGTCGTATTTTGGCTGGTCGAGTCCCACCTTGCCCCGCAGGGCAACAGACCTCGCGCGTTATCTTCATCGGAGGGCCCCGGGGTTGGTCCCCCACGGGGGTCCTTCTTCGACCCCCGGAAATAGGGCGAACCCCGCCCCGGGACCCACCCAAAGAGGGGGCCAACCGTTTCGAGCGGTTTCCCGTTTTATGGCCTTAAGGGTAGCGCCCCCGTTCCTTCTCTTCCGAAACCCCCCGCCATTTTCGTTTTTTTTCCCTCCGAAGAAGTCCTCTTCGTAGGAACTCCTGAAAACTAAGAGTTTGGGCTTAGATTACATAGCTAAAAAAAAAAAAAAAAAAAACAAGAAATTTCCGAGCGTTAGCTTTCCATGGTTTTTGCTTCTCCCGCTTTGGGGCATAACCCTCCGGGGGGGCCTAGCCGGGGGAAGCGCCAAAGCGCAACCACCCTTTTTAGTAACAAAGGAGGTTCAACCGGAGGGGGGTTCCACACTCGGGGAAAGGATGGGTGGGCGGGAGCGTCCTGCAATCAGGCGAACCAAGCAACCATCCTGCGAAATCTCTTCCACAAAAGGCCCCGAGCCCCCGAGGATACAAAAAACTATGCCACCCGGATCACTCGGGGAATGTAAATTGATTGTGATGAGTAAAAAAACCCCAAAATGTTGCCAAGATCCCAAGCAAAACGAGCCTCCAAATTTGGGGGCTAGTTGCCGGAAAACCCGTACCAGAAGTCCTCTATCATTTGAGGAATGGGAAAAGAAAATTTGATAGCAAACTGATAGGGAGCAATAAAAACCCGTAACATGGTGGTGATCCTCGCCCCCCATTAACGGGCGAATCAATATCCGCCTCAAGTTAAAATCTTCCGCGTAGGAACAAGGGGGATCAATGAATGATTCAAAGTTTTCTACACACTCAAGATGGTATGAAACCTTTCCCTCGTTCCCATACTTGAAACCAACAGGAAGAATATCAGCCGCAAAGAACTCTAGTTCCTCGGGGCCGGAAGCCCAACAAGATATCAGAGGGGGGAATAAGAAGGGGCCAACTTCTTTAAATGGAATGAAGTCAATTTAGAAGGTTTTTTGGAGAAAAGGGTTTAAAAAGCCCTGGGGGATTGGGGTTTTGAGGCGGGAAAAATACAAACAGGGGCTTTATATAAGGGAAAAAAGGGGAAGAAAAGGTTAAAGTTACAAAGGGGGTTTTCCAAGCCTTTCCGTGGAAAAGAGGCATCGATTCAAATCGTAGAATTGATGGAATGTCTTTTCAAAGGTGGCGGGGGGGAATTGCTCGTATCGCCGCCATTCGGAATTTTCCCAGTCGTTTCACAAAAGGAGGGACTATCTATATACTGAAAATGGGGGCTGGTCTCGACCCCAAGGTCCAAAAAAATAACGAGGAGCAAATATGAAGGCCTCCGTTCGAAAAACGTTTTGGGGCTTGTTCTTCGGATCGCGGGGTCCGGTGTTATCTTGTTTATAAATCCAGAAGTCGCCCGGGGATTTGTCTCCCCCACACGCCATCAGCGAACCCGAGATTTGGGGAATCATTATCCCTATGAGTGATTTAGTTACCATGTATAAACAAAACCTTTTATTATAAATAGAGAGGTAAACCCCCGGGGGATCTATTTTCTTTTTCCGCATGAAAACCCCAATTTAAAGCTCATAAACATCAAAAGGGAATACATTTTATACAAATTGGGTTTTGGTTCCCTGGGCCCCCCAAACCACCCGTTTTCTTTTTTTTAAACTGACTCTCTTTACTTTCTTGTCATTGATCTTTGTCCATTGTTGTTATTCCTTTACTTTATTAACGAATCAAACCGCATATCCTTTAAACCACATACAAATTGAATTGTTACCTTTTTAAGGGGTAAAGAATATACTACATAATATACATAATATATTGCAAAAATCATTTAAGATAATCACAGAATACCATAATTCAGTAGTAATCATTGTAAATTACACAATCTACCATTCCTATATAGTGTATATCATTTCTAAAACAAATCATAGTTAAACACGATTCAACTATACACTTAGTGCTATACCCTATAGACCAATGTATCATTAGAGCAAGGGGCAAGAGGCACTATCTTGAAAGCAAGCTTTGTTATGATCTACTCCATATGAATTGAGAGAAACACAATAGTATTCCAGAATAAGTCTAAACCAATTGATGTTATCTTTCATCATATACAACTTGGACTTTGCATCAGGGTTAAAGGAAATAGGAGATTGGAGGAAAGTACTGAGACATACTATATTGATATGAATATGATGCGTAGTTTGTTAGCAGTGGTTGTTTTAGTTTTTTTAGGCTGTCTTTGACTGGTGGTTAATTCTGAGAAGGGTGGGTTAGGCTTATCCACCTTGGCTGTGTAATGTTGCTCACTTGGTAATTAATAAAAGTTCCTTTAATTGCCAAAAAAATATTTTGCATATCATTTAATAGATCAATAATCACAATATTCATGGTATACTACATAATATACCCATGTACACTAGTACATCGTGAGTATTATTTATAAGAAAATTGGTGAAATCTTTTCTTCTAGTCATCATTATTTGGTAATACTAAGTTTTACTAAATAATTTCTTTTAGTATATATATATATATATCTTATGTGAAAAACATACATTTTAAAATGTATGAAGAATATTGGTACTTTGAAATTCAAAAAAAGACACTCTCAGTTTCAACATATATATATTCGAATCTTCAAAACCATTTGATTTTTTAAAAACCCAAAATTCAAGGATGTTTTAAGTTTTTTTAAACCAAACCAAAAGGAGACGTTTGGTTTGGCGAAACCACCCCGTGTCGAAAGTTTGCTATCACAAGGAATACGGCAAGCTACAGATAAAATTTATAACTTCATATGCAAATTTTTTGGACTTATAAAATTTATAACCATGACTTAAAGAGAGGCCCAAAATAGGCTATCAATGCACTTGCGCCCCCTCTTTTCTTTGCTTGAATCACAATAATTGTTATTTGTTATCTATGTGCATAATAAAATACAACTTTCCTCTATGCCAAAATATGTCACAACCTTCATCCTTATACACTATCACCCTATGCACCAAAAAAGATTAAAGTTATTTGAAAGTCAATTAAAATCAAAAAATTAACTTACACACGCGAAATCAGATTCTAGTGCACGTTAAATTTATGCGTAGACTCTTTGCCCAAAGATATTCAGGCTCTGTGCATCTTATGCCTCAACTCTTAGTTGTTTCTTCGCAGGACTCCAGAACATCTCGTGTATGTTTTACTTCTCGAACCTATAGACCATCTTATATATGTCTCAAAACTTTTCATTTTTATGTGATTTTATAATAAAACTGGAATATTTTAGAGACCTCCCTTCATGTTTGACTTTGTAACATTTATCATCCTTATGATTTGTGATATTGCGTTTACTTCCCTTGCTTTGATTTTCATTGTAACAATTTTTTTAAAACTTATAAAAGAAACATGTATTGACCAGTTTGCTCTAATATACTAGAGTATTTTGTTTCACCAATTTAATGAAACATCTTCTTTTTGAAAAGAATTCCTTCATAATAATGTGTGTGTTACGTACCCATCAAAATCTCATATGAAATGTACAATGATTATTGTCGTCGTCATCATCATAAGACTATATCCCCGCAATCATGGATGTTCGTTTTTTGAAAAGAAAAAAAACACTTCATTTACAACAACATCCCCCGATAATTCCCCTGGGTAAGGGGGGGAAAGCACTTAGCCCTTTACCCCATCGTAATTGAGGTTATTTCCGATAACCCTGTGATAAACGAATTGAAAGAAACAATGGCGTTTTAAGAGATCTAAGAAAAAACAAACGAAAAAAATACTAATAATCCGTACGGAAAAGAGATCGCGGCAACCTATGAAACATTTTTTGCATCGGAAATAAAGTATGAATTTTTTCTAATTTTATAATCTCATTCTCTATTAGAAGAGTAAAAGATCCAATTTACTCCAATTAATACTAATTTCAACTGATATGTATTGGGATTTTGGGGGGGGACCCGGGGACACGTCACAAAGACGGTATTGGGTATCTTTGTTTTGAGAGTCCTGAAAGGGGGGGGTTTTTGCTAAAAGGCCACTCTAACACTTATTTAGGAAAAAGGGCCCCATAAGTCTCAAAAATTGGCAAAAAGACCACTATTTATGACATAATCAAATAAGTCTCCCAAGTTTCCCCAAGCCCAAAATTTTTAAAAAAATACAAAAAAACCCCCCCCCCCCCCCCCCAATCACCAACATTTAATTCCCCCAAAAGAGGTACATTTTTTTTCCCCCCAAAAGTTTAAGCCCTATTTTAATTTTTCCCCACCCCGTTTCCCCAAATTTCGCTTGTCATCAAAAAAGTTAGTCCCAAATGATGGATTTTTTCCCCTAATTCATTTTTTAACATAAATCTTTAGAAATTATTAAAAAAAGCTCAAATTTATTTTCATCTTTGTTGTCAAAGTTCAATTATGGGGTGCAAATTTCCCGCGCCATTTGGGTGGGAGTTTGTTTGGGTTCTAAATCCTCTTTGGAGTAAATTCCCCTTTAAAAAGAGGCGTATCCCCTTTTTTTTTTGGGGAGGTCAAATAAAATTATGTAAGTCTATATCGATCAATTATAGACCAAAAATAGTCTATTATATATTTAGTAGGCGTCGTTTGGAGAATATGTTATAAGGGGTGATTTACTGAATGGGTGGGGCCCAAAATGTTGGAATTGGAATTCTTCGGCGGGACAAACGATCGTCGGCGTCTCGGTACATATAACGTTTTGGGTTTGAGGGGTAAAGGAAAGGGGGAGTTTTTTGGGGCCCGGCTCGCGTTAGTTATATGATTAATGCTCGCCCACTAAGGGAAAAGCTCACCCTTCTTTCATAACGAATGATAGGCATGGGGTTTTGTATTTTCTTATATTTCCCGATGGTTGTGGGCTTTTTTAGAAAAAATTTTTGGAATTGCGGCTAAACACCCCCCCTCCCCCACCCCACAAAAATTTAAAAATTAATGCAAAATAAGTGGGAAATCATTAATGGATATGGAATAATTTTGATTGAAAGTGTGAACCAAGGATCCAAAAAAATCTCTTAAGAGGAACATTTTTAACCAAACTTGATAAAGGAAAAATTTAAAATTTTTATTAAAAAGCCCAATAAAAGGCCGTTTTTTTCCCCCGCGGTAATACAAATACTATAAGGTGGGAAAACCTCCAATTTTGGGGGTGTTGGGTTTCGAGTGATAGGGTTCTCCTTTTTAAAGTTGAAACTTTTTGTAAATGTTACGAGCCTTCATAAGCAGCCTCGTCACATGTCATTGCACCCTTGATGAATGACTATATTGAAAACAAAGGGCCATCGACAAAGGAAATCCGAACTGTTTGGGGGGTTTCATTGTAAAAAGCTACGGAAGTGTTGGAAGGGTATAATTGCAAGAACGTTGGGAGACAGGGGCACGGTTGGTTGTCCACTTATTCTTACATGGTTGGGGTTTAAACCGGTTCTAGAATTTGCATCGGGGTTAATAAACAAGTTTTTTTTATTATTTCATGTCTTACGACTTGATTCGAGGATATACCCAAAAGAGAAAATTATTTCCTTTTTATGGGACAAATTTATACGGCAAGTGGGGTCTTTGTCCCCATCGCAAGATGAGAACCCTTTATCCAATTGCATTTTGCGTTGTGGCGGGGTGATCCTTGGACCACTTCTTCCAAAAGGTGTTTTTAATCGCCCCATGAACCGGACTTGGCATCTTTCCCTGACACGAGCAACCCGTATTTCTAGACCATCTACTATGGACTTTCATAAGCATCTTTCTAAAAACCTCCGAAAGAATTTCCAATGTGGGAAATTTTCTTTTAGCATACTTTAACCAAAGGGATATGGTTACGAGGAGTTCAATGAACCTTTTTGTTTTGGGGAAAAAAAGCCCCGGACCTGCCTTGAGTTTGGTTTGGGTTCAAAAAAGGGAGGTGGCATTTTCCCCAACGTAGAGTTTCCAAAACTTGGATTGCTTAACTCAATGTTGAGGGATAAAAAAAGACCCGGGTTCCATATTCCTTCCATTTCTAGGGGGTTTGGGAAAACTTCAGCGAGGCACAGATATCGCCCATTCAAAATTTTTTTGGCCCTTTTGAAAAAAATTAAGGAAAAAAGATCGGGGCAATTTTGTTTATCATAATATAAATGGGAATAAAGAGTTCACCCTAGTCCATTGGGGAACCTTAAGCCGCCCCAAAAAAAAACATGTTCTTGTAGAGAATATGACTTAGTGAAATTTCCTCACTCCGCGGGCAAATTTGAGATAAGTAGGAAAGGATAGGTTCAACATCTACAAGTATTCTTCCCGATGTAGTTTAATCTTACATCCATGCATTTCGAAAATATCAATATAGTCCTCCGTACCCAAGGGTTGTGCCCGGGATGCAAAGAGGACATTGCTCCTCTCCCCGACTCTGGGGAAAACAAAGCGCTCCCAGCATCGCGAACCCTTTTAAACCCGAGGGGCGTGGGGAGGAGAAAAAAGGGCTCCTTTGCAAGGGGTGGGATAAGAGAACAACGTGTCGAAATAGAGAACAACACATTTGATGTATTTTTCAATGTATTTCATTGTATTTTTTTGTCTTTTGGTTTTGGTTCTTTAAATATTTTAGAGAAGAATGTTGGCACCTAATTTTCACCTCAAAGATGCTTATTTTAGTTTTCAAGTTTTTGAGTCAAAGACTAAGGACACGCCATTTGTTAAAATACACCATTTAAATAAAAAAAACACAATCCCGAGAAAAGGAAAAACGACTTAATTATTATTTTAAAATAAAAAAAAAACTTAACAACTATAGATATACAGTTATTTCTTTTCCCCCCCGTCTAATTGGGAAAATTGTTAATTAAAATGATATAAATTCCCGCTCTTTTTTTATCGATTTTTTCATATTTTAAATTTTCCCGAACTATGTAAAATTTTGCTTTTTTAAAGCTCACATTTTAACTTTATGAGTTATAATTTTTATTTAGCCCGAATAATTATTATATTTAGTATTTAAAACAATATGTATGTATATATATATATATATATATATATATATATATATATATATATATATAATATATGTTTTTATATTAGACGGATGGAGGGCATCTTTTGATATTTAAAATTAGGGTGGGTTTTTGCCACCCGATATGGTGGTTTCTGGTTGATTTGACAAATAAAGGGTTTTTATGCCCTTTCCCCTTTTATGTGATTCCAGTTAATTTTTACTTAGTTTTAAAAATTTGCACCAATTGGGTGCCATTTGATGGAGTTGTAGCCCATTTGGGTTGCCATGGGGACCGTATGCCCCTTTGGGCCGGCACCACCCCTTACTGGATACCCTGGGGTAATTTCCTGTGGCACCTGTTGGGTATGATTTTGGGGGGTTTTTTTTTGGACCATTTTGATTCAATTTTACCACGGGGGGTAGTTTGAAGGGGTATTTGTACTATTCTCGTATAATTTGATTTTTTGAATTTTATTCTAAATTTTAGGGTACAATTTGGGTTTAAAATTTTGTTTGTCCATCAATTTATTTGAAAATTCATGAAATTGGATGGGTACAAAGGGGGTTTAAAAGGGGGGGGTAATGGCCGGTGGCCTTTTTTTTTTTTCCTAGGGGTTCCCATATGTTTGTGCAAAAAAGTAGGTTTTATAAAGAAAGGGTCCGAATTTTTCCCTAAAAACAAAGGTTTAAGATATACAATATAGCATATATAGTCCATATATTACAAAATATAAACATACAAGCAAAATATGGAAAATATATAGAAGAAACGATAAAAGAAAGGTGATTTGAGGATTAGTAGGGTTCATTGCTTAATTGATTCAATTCCCTTTGATCTTTAGATTGCCCCAACAAAAAGGGACTAAACTTTCAATTCTTGTTTTTCATTCTCCGTAATAGTTACTATGTTTATTTGTCCTATTTGTTAGTTAAAAAAGATCCCATTTTAAATTTGATATAGTTTGTTTGTTAAAAAGGATGTTGGTTTTACTTTTTTTAAGGATGAAGACAAGTTTAATTTTTTAAAATTGAACAATGTTAAATGATTTCAAAAATTAGTTTTTTTAGTAAAAAATGAAAAAGAACGTTTTGGATGGGGAAATTTGGGTTTTTAAATTGTAATGTTAATGATTTTGGTTCAAGTTAGTTATTTATAATGGGTTTTTTATAAGAACTTTGACTTGTTTTCAAATCGCCTTAGTATATAACTTTGGTCTTTTGGCTTTGAATTGATATTTTAGAATTATAATTTCCTAAGTCAGACATGCATTTCCCCAGTAAATTTTTAATTCAATTTTAAAAAAAATGATTTTTTTTTCCCTTTGATTGATTGAATAGGGATTGTTTTAGTAGTTAGGGTCATTATGGAATGATTTTTTTTCTTAAGATGTTTAAACTATCTTATAAAAAAAATAGATCAAAATTTTTGGAACCCCGTGTTAAAATTCAAATGAAGTTTTGGAAAATGGGAGTTTGGGGTTCGGTGTAAAAAAACAAAGTTTGTAATTCATTTTTGACTATTAAACTTTTAAAGATTTGATATCTAGTGTGATTATAGGATTTTAAATTTTTCCTTGTTTTGGGAAAAACCCCGATTTCAAGAAATGATTAAAAAAAATACAAGTCTTTCCCCGAAATGTAGTTCAGGGGTTTTGCGATTTAAATGTTAAAGTGATTGAGTTTAAAAAGAAAGTTACATGCCATGTTGTTATTTAACTTTTTTAAAGTAGTTTGACAAGGTGTAAATTAGTCTTGTGTGAAGATTAGGGAAACCGTTTTGAAAGGAAATGCAAGTCAAAAACGAACTTATTTTGCTAACCTAACTTTATAAGTCCAGCACTATGCAAATGGAAGGCCCACAGGCCCAAATTGGCCCGAACAAAACGCAAATGGAAGGACGGGAAATAAATTACCCTTCTTTTTTGGAAAATTTTTTTTTGTATTAAAGACATAATACATAGCCGATACTACCTTTTTTTTTTAATTTTTTCTAAGTGTTTGACCCAATATACAAAATATACTAATGATATACCCATATATGGGGGCAAAACTCCCTAAAAAGGGGATACCTACAAAACTAAGTGTATACTATGTATTCCCCCGATCTTTCCTCAAATAGTTGCCAGAGAACAAAAACCGGGGTGTAAAACCCCTGCATTCGGGAAGATTTGATCATAAGACAAGGGGATCATGAACCCAATTTTAGTAGGTATAAATGGAGTTTGAAACCAATAAAGACATGAGAAGAGTCCTTTGAAAAAAAGTCAAGCACCCTCGAGCGTGTTTTTAAGTGAGTTTGCACCCGCTCAATTAAAATAGTATACAAAAAAACGAAAATTTGGGGAAAAATTTTCCTTTTTGAAAATTGAGATCTTTGAAATATTTCCAACGATATATTATAGAGGTCAAACGGAAACTGTACAAAAAGTTATGCCCGTTTTACAAACCAGTGTTTGGGGATATGGAATATCCCCTGGTTAACCCCTATATTCAGACCTAAAATTGGCCCAAAGCCCAAATCAGGAATGAAAACGGGAAACATCGGTCCTAAAAATTTTTTGGACGTAAAAAAGGGCGAAAAAGGGTCAAAAAATTATAAAACTTGTTTTTAAGGCTTTTTCACTTATTCTTCACACCCCCAAGCCCCAAAAGACCTTCATTCTCTCCCTCATCAAGAAACCCAAGGTAACCTACTCTAATCATTCCAAGTCAATTCTAATATATATCCTTGTAATCTAAACAAAAATCA
>NC_081345.1:62430392-62540958 GCF_029784015.1 Lycium ferocissimum | reverse complement strand
TAAAAGGTCACTCACATTACCTCATATACATACTCATAACGCGATTTCAAATCCTTTTAGGTTACCGTGTCACCTCGAGATACTTAAGACAACCATATTATAACGATATTCTTACTAACTCGATTAACTTTCCTTGAACCTTCTTAACTCATTCTTTCTTGTTTTAATACAAGTAGCAAGGATTATTATGGAGTGTGACATTCTCCCCTCCTTTAGAACATTCGTCCTCGCATGTCAAATGAGGACTAAAACTCGTCAATTAAATAACCGAATCACCCGTTATCGCGTACTATAGACGGCAAGATTTGACCACGAAAAGGGTGTTTTTAGGAATATTATGCCTAAAAGTGCTAAACGACCAAATGGGTCGTTACAGTCCACTAGCTATCAAATCTTCAATTTCTTCCTCTTCGCCTTCCTCCGCTTCTAAGTTTGGTTGCGTCGCTCCGATCTAATCCAATCGTGAATGCACACTAGTACTTGCAAGCTAAAGCCGGATAATGAATGTCTATGGTCTCCAATTTGCTGTCTTCCTTGGCTAAATGCGCTCTCCGAAGCCACGGTTGATACTTGAACCGTAAGGATATCTCGAGCCATTCTTGAGAGTATCGGATAAGTAGGCTAAAATTTCGGTTACCGTGGGATAGAATTGTCTAGAAAAAGCAAGAGTTGCATTATAAAAATTTTCTAAGAGCTCAACACATTCTTTAACATCTTCCCAATGCGAAAAATTTAACCAATCTTCACTATCAGTATTATATTTGTTGTGAATTTGTTATATGGGAATCCTATACCATATGCTTGTTGTAGCATAATGTAAGTGTAGTTCCACCTAGTCTCAATTTCTACTTGAATTTTCCTAGGTCTAAGGTTATTTTCCACACAAGTATTCTTAAAATCTCTAATTCTTCCCCTATTAGCATTACAAAAAGAAACGCAACCGCATTTCTAACTTTTTAAATAGAATCGTCAAAATAGTCAAGACCATCTTTAACAATTAAATTTAAAATGTGACAACTACATCTCACATGAAAAATATTTTCTAGCGGAGGGTTTAATTCTCTCTTTAAAAGACCAATCGCCTTTGTATTATTAGAAGCATTATCTAAAGCAATACAAAGTGTTTTTCTATAAATGTTAAAAAATCTCATAATAGTAGACATTGAATCCGCTAAAAATTTTCCATCATGACGACCTTTTCCTTCATCATATAAAAAAGCTATAATTCTTTTTTGCATAACCTTCATTGTCATCAACCCAATGACATGTAATAGCAAAAAAATCTAACTTGTTAAGACTAAGACCCAAATCAGCAGCGGTAAGACAAACATTACAATTTAAAGAATTAAATACATGGCGCAAATAAAATCTATATTTTTTAAACAAATCTATAACATCGGCTCTACAAGTACTTCTAGGAATACCCTCAAATAACGGATTATAACAACGTTGAATGTAAGTAACAAACCCCGTACATACCCGATGGAAAGGAAAATGGTAAACAATCATAAGCTACCATTTTAGCTATTTCTACACGCTCTTTTTTCTTGTCATACTTAAAATTCCTACCGGTTCGTGGGTCTATCGTCATTTGAATCCCCCCACATTTGAACCCGTTTGCTCTCCCCAAACATCCATATGTTTGGTTCTCATATGACCATTTAGTGTACCCGTTCCACCATCCTTACCAGCCTTGCTTAAAACTAAATACTTGTCTACATAGGGTACATGTAGCTGATTGGTTTTCCCTATTCTTAGTCATAAATTTCCAAACTTTAGCTGTTGGCTTACGAGTTCTAGGCGGTTTGTCTTGTGTATGTGATTGTGCAGGACATGTATCTCCTATGAAATTTTCGGGGGGTTGTGTTTCATCATCATCATCTAAGTCTTCATTAAAAGTGTCGGTAAAATATTGTTGCATTGCCTCATGACCTAAAAGTGGATTACTTCCTCCAACATTAATACCTAAATTAGGTGTTTCTTCCACAAATGTTTTCTCATTAAGCCCACGCCTAACAATACCACTACTACTACCGGCACCACGTCTTAATCTCTTTGACATTATTAAATAGAATTAATTTAAATCACAATCAAATAAATCACAACAAATTAAATTGCTAGAATTAAATTGCGTAAATTAAATTGCGAAAAATAAATTGCTAGAATTAAATTGCGAAAAATAAAGATAGAGTTGGAACGAAGGTACCAAATTGCCGGATTAATTTCCAACAAAGTGAAGGAGGCTAGAATTGCAAATCCACCAAAGTTACTTCGGATTGTTGCAAAATCACCAACTCCACCAACAATATTATAATTACAAAATTAATAATTGAAACTATAATAAGACTTTGTAATATTTATTTGAGAGAAATATAAAGTGACTAATTATTGTAAAGTAACTATAATTGAGAGATTGAGATTTGAGAGAAAGAGAAGAGTGAATTGGTGTGAATTAAAATGAAAATGAAGAAGGATTTATATAGGGGTGAGGGATGGGTTAAAGTGTTAAAAAAAAAATTTGGGGGGTTGGGGGGGCCAAAAATTAAGTATTTGACCGTTTGGCAACGGCCATTTTTGCAAATGGACCGTTGCCAACGGTCCAATTTCGCCCAGCCCAACGGCTGTTTTAAAAAAAAAAAAAAAAAAAAATTAATTTAACCGGTTAAACCGGTCCGGTTCCGGTTTCAAAAAAATGGGAACCGGACCGGTAAAAAAATTAACGGTTAACCGGTTCTACCGGTTCCGGTTTTAACCGGTTCAACCGAACCGGTTGACGGGCTTAGGCCTAATACACATACAGACACCTAAACTAGACAACATTTTCCACTTTGACTCTCCAACTTCATCCAAAATGTGCCTATTAAGCACAATATGCTGACACGGCAAAGAAAGTGTCTCTCACATTCCTTGAACACGTACGAACGTGAAAGAATCCAATTTATGTAGTAATAATTTTCTTTTTGCTCTCCCCTTAAAAGTTCCACATTTTCTCTCCCAATGGTTGCCACCACCCTTCGGCAACTGCCACCACTACTGTTTGGCCACAACCGTCACATCTTTCCTTTTCAGATCTGAGGTTGTGGTAACACAACTCGACTTCGACCCATCTGTCATTACCACCACCGACTTCTCCTTCGATTTCGACTTTGCCGCCATCATTCCGATCAGATCGAAGGGGATTTCTGATACGGTTCAATCGGAGACGAAAACAATTCTGGAGTGTCGAATAAGATCTAGCTTAGGGTGTCTGCCAGATCTTTGAGAAAACTCATCTCTAAGAAATTTGTTTTAGTGAATAATAGAAAATTTTAGCATATTAAGGCCCTGTTTGGTATTATGTAAAAATGATTTTCACAAAGATTGAAAAAGTAAGGAATGATTAGTGGAATTCTTACCAAATTTCAGATGGGTTGGCGTGAAATGGACTTAATATATAATTGACTCTTCTTAAGCACCTTTATTTGTGAATGTATTTCAAGTAACCTTTGCTGTCAAAAGAATGGCATTACGCATTTATGCCCATGCTTCGTCGTCAGTCTCCCTTAAAAAAAAAAATATAGTGGACCTCATACTAAAAACACCAAGTAATATAAAAAAAAAATAAGTTGAGTCTCATACTAAAAACACAAAGCAATATTAATTAAAAAAAAGTGGGAAAAAAAGTGGACCACACCTTCTCAAAACTCATGTAAAAAAAAAAGTGGACCCCATATTAAAAAATCAAACAATATTCATGTAATTCTCAAAGTATTCCAATTAAGTCAATAATGGTGGATTCATTGCCACATGCGTATCAACCCTTTAGTGGGAGCAAATGAAATTATTGTACAGCAAAAAACATGGACCCTGTCACACCCCAATTTCCGATAGGGTGTGATGGGCACCCGACCCTTATCTAGGGCCGAGAGAACCCTCTGACTATCGTAACACTCGTATTCATACTGGGCCCTCGACCAAATCATAAATACATAATATAAGTTTCAAAAGAACAAACATACTTTATATCTTTTTCAAATTAGACAAAACTTGTAACCGTACAAAATCTGTAAATCTACATATAAAAATACTACGGCTTATGGAGCCGCTCACAACGGACGTCTTATACACATGACCCTGTCTGCAAAGTCTCTAACGTGACTCGGATACCATAACACAGACGAACTCTGACTCGGCAGCACTTCGGAGCAAGTGGAGCTCGCCAATCCCGCTGGAACGTCTTCTGCTAATACCTTTAGCTCACACAGGTGTACCGCGGCATGAAACGCAGCCCCCGAAGAAAGGGGGTCAGTACGGAATATGTACTGAGTATGTAAAGCAGGGAATCCATTAACAGAATCGTAACTGGAACGAATAACCACAGAAAACAAATATAGGAACTGGAGAGTCGTAACTTGCCTGAGCAACACTTATCCTGTACATACGTATGCCGGTGAGCAAAACACATCATAATCATATTAATTCGGAAACCATATACGAAGTACAGAAAACAGATTTAGTAATCAGAATGTCATCAGACGGTCATATCATCATATCGGACAGAATCATCATATTATCGTAGCATCAGATTTTCATATCATCAGATCGTCACATTATCAGACTATCGCATCATCAGAACGGACTCATTATATTGTCGGATTTCCATATTATCAAATCATTATATCATCAGATCAAACAGAGTAGCATATCATACATCCTATGCGGCCCTTACTGGGACCCGGCGGACGGAATGTGGTCGCCCCTCCTGCCTTGGGCGCCACAACTCATCATACTTCGGAAGTTTTCAGATCTCCTGCATCTCCGTCACACATCATATCACATAACCACGGTACCCGGACAAAAGGGGCTCGGCGTACTGGACACATCATAGCTCCGTAGTATCAGAAACTCATCATACTTCGGTAATATATCATATCATATTAGGCGCTCATCATACTTCGGATTGTGCGCACGATAGTACCGGCCCGGGACTCGGCGAAGGAAGTAGCAAACATATGCACGAGCAGAATCGAGTGATCTATACACATCTCCAAACATATACACAGATTTAACAGATCAATCAAATCGGATTATTATTCCAGAATACAAACAGTGACCAGATCAGATTTCTTTCGAATGTTGTTCGGAACATGTCAAATATAACTTGGCCATCAGAGTTACGTATCAAATCATGTATACACAGTTCCTTATTTCAGACTTAACAGAGAAATAAGTAATCACATCCGGGGATCGGATTGTTAACCACATTAGGTTCTTTTTAACAAGGTATCAAAACTATACAACAGAACGTCTTGCGGGCCCACGGACAAGTATCAGACCGATCCGAGCCCGCCTCTGGGAGTTTAAGGTCATTATACATTACAAAACTTCCTACGAAGGTTTCACGGCCATCCGGTTCTTTTTACGAAAGTTACGGATATTCGTAGTTTCAGGCTCTTTTATGAATATATTCTTTTAAGCACATTCTTATCCAATCATACAAAGGCATAGAAACCATAATTTGACTACATTATGCATACGGATGTCAAGAGACAAATAAGATTCACGGACATGCTCGGACCGGAGGAGTAGAATCACCCTGGGGATCATATGATAGCCTATTTACTCTAGGACATGCCAAAGAAAGAAAGGTGAGCTTTACATACCTTGACCGCCCTCTAAGCTAATCCAAACTTGCGTCTCGGCTTCTCACGATCCACAATAATGTCATAAGACATCCAACATTAGCCATAAGCATTAAAGAACCCAATTCCAAGCCGTCACTTCTTCTATGAAAATTTCGGCAGCACCTCCCCTATAAATCCATCAACCCCGAGAATTTAACTCGGCCAACATCAACAACAACCAAACCAATAATCATAAAGACAACACCCATAATCAATTCATAACGCATTCTAAGCAATTCACACAATATTTCAAGACAATTCAACAACATGCTATGCAACCCGAAATCTTCCAACTTAATGAATACGACAATAATGCGTTTCTTTCTTTCCAATTCTCATACTACGTCAACAATTCCATACATTACCACATTACCTTCTGTTATACCCCATTTAGATCGGGTTAAATTAGGTACAACATATTGGAGATTCCTGTTTTGCTTTATTTTAGGAGTCGCCACCTAATTGGTTTTAAGGTGAATTAGGGCACCTAATTATTAACTAAGGTAAAGCTAACTAAACCTCCATTAATGGTCTGCTTAATTTTCAATTCTAGGTAAGGGTTCTAGATTATCCTAAAGGGAAGGGGTTAGGCATCCTTTAGAATCCGTTAACTACGGTTATCCGATCAAACTTAGGTTAATTAATTAAGGTTAAATAAGATGCTTAAATTTAAGAAAATAACTTATAATATTACTAAAGTTTAAAGGAAAATATAGTGATGCTATTTTAAAATAAAACTTAAAAGTGTAAAAATGCTATTTTTAATCAAGACTTGGAGGATGATTTGCATAAAAGAGAGAGTTCAAATGCTATTTAAAATAAGTTATAAATATTGCTAAACTTTAATAAAAAGAAGCTTGCAAAAATATAATGATTAGCCAATTTAAACTTGACATAAAATTATATTATGTGTAGAAAATCTAGATTTGATGTAAAGAGGTTAAAAATAATGCAAATGAAGCTCTAAAAATCTATTGATTAGAAATGCTTTGTTTAATCTAAACTTTTTCCTTTTTTACAAGTAGAGTGCAAACGGCGATGAATTTACTTCTATTTTTTTCTAACTTTACTTACTAGGTTTGTATAAAATATGTATAATTGGATGAATCTTGGAAACAATGTTTTATAAAATATATTTAGTTATTATTTACATATTAGTGACGTCTCGAAATCTTTAAGATAGTAAGTATAAATCATGATTCCCTTTAGCTTAAAATTATGCTATTTTGTAAATCAATTATTCTAAGAAAGATAAATGTTATAGGCATCATAATCTACCCTTTCTAGGTTGATGGTATTCTAGGCTATATCCTTCTAAAAGAACCAGCATATTCAAGGGATAATCACACAAGTAAAAATAGTAAGATTGTAACGAAACTATATAAAAGAAAAGCGATGGATGTAGCTTCCTTGCTCTCATTTCATTTTTCTGTTCCGATGGGAGAGAGCGAGGAAACGAGTGATGATGGATAGAGGCTTCGTCGCCTCTTGTTCTGCTTGGAGGTACGGCAAAAGGGGGCGACACAGATGAATGGAATGCAAAATGCGGATCTTCTTGACAGTAGGCGGTGCTGGGTCTCATTTGAGACCCGTTGTCACTCCATGACATGCAAAATAAAGAAATGAAAAGGATGAGTAAATGAGCAAGAAGCTGGTAACGAACTTGACATGAATTCAAACAACATGATTCCGCGTAAGTGTTCTTTTAGCTACAATTAATAAAACTCCAAATTAGAGGATGAAAGATAAACCAACGAGGGGACCGCCCAAGGCCTAAACCTAATCACTCATTTAACCGCAAAAGTGAAGCAAATCTTAAAGGACTCCGAAGAAACTAAACCCGGTTAGTAAGCATTCTCCAACTTGCTTGCCGCGATCTTAAACTAGTACTATATTAAACACTCAAATATAAAAAAATAAAAGCTGGAATGTAGAAAATGGATGCTACTTACAATACGGCTATGCATAATTCAACAAGCAAAACGAAATCTAAAATGCTTTATGATTAATCTAGGATGCATACACCTCTCTTTTCAAGTAAAGAAACTAAATAATGAATGAAATCTTATTGCAAAATCCTTAGTAGGACTACTTTTTGATTACGTGAATAGTTTGTGATATGGCCAAACTCCATCAATGCTAACAGCCAATTTCTTATTTTTTGCACAAAAGGACTTCCTACCCTCAAACAGTATAAATTACCACATTAAAGCATAACAGACCATTCAAGAGATTTCGATTGAGAAACTTGATGTGCAATGACCCACATTCACACGTTGTGACTCAAACTTCAACGACTAGCTAACATAAAAGAAATATATGTACAGAACTATTTTCCTCTTTTATTTCAACTTATATCAAGCTATGACTCTATTTCAATAAGAAACTAACAAAAATAAAGGAACATGGAACAGTTCAGGGATAACTAATTTGAAGGCTTAAGTAGTATTACTTTATGTTTAAAGCTTAAGGGAATGACTCAATTACCATTATAAATCAAGGTAAACTAAGTATGGCATGAGTACAAATGAAGATCAGGATCTTATTCTTTACAAAGACTCTGCTCAACATTACAGTTCATATTAGACAGAGTTATCACACTAAACCAAACAGGGTCATACACAGACTGATGTTCACTCCTTAGATTAACTAAACATGCAGCCAGATTCAAGTGATTTAGAACCAAACATATCCTTAATAATAATTTAAAGCTAACAACATCTAACCCATGCCATATAGTAACTGAACTAAACAACCACTTATAAACATGCTTAACCATAAAACATATTAACCTAACAAATAATCAACTGCAGATAACTAAAGAAGCCGAATAATTAAAAGACGCAAAATAAGGGAAAGGGGATTTACTGACCTTCTTCCGGAGCAGCGAAGTGGGGCTAAGGTCTCGATATCTACTCGAACGCTATCAAATCCAAGCTTGCGATGCTCGGATTCGAACAATACCACGGTGAATAAAAAAACAGAAGATGATGTAGAATTTTAACTCGATAACAAGAAATATTTCGACTACTAAAAACTAAAACTTTCAAAGAACTTTGAGCGGCTAAAAGAAAAAAAAAAAACTCTTTTCTTAGGGGGTTTGTGCGATTCCCCCACTTTAATTTCTAGGGAATTTAGCGTGACCCAAAAAAAAGCCCCCTCCTTTCAGATTAAGAAGCGATTATTTATAGCCCCATTTCTAGGGTTCTTGGGCGGGAATTGAGATATGGATTCAAAATCGAGTCAAAGACCCGTGCTGAATTTGAACGTTGAAGGGGTTTTCGAGCAGATCCTCACATGGTTTGACTCGAGTATTACCCGAAATGGTTCGACCACTCTGATCTTTGAGGATCATCGGGTGTTTTGAAGCAAAAATGGGAAACCCTCTTCCTTTTCAACGCAGAACAACGCAGGGGAACAGATGTAGTGACGATTTTAGTGTAGAAATGACAGCAAATCTGTCCGCGGCTAAGGGAGCTGTGTGTGTGTTTGTGCTAAAATGGGAAGAGAGAGAAGGAGGAGGAGAAGGAGAGAGAAGCGAGAGGGAGTGCGGGAGAGTGAGAAAGAGGTAGGGTTTGGTGTGTGAAATAAACGAATGAAATTTAGGGCGGGTCGGATTAGTTGACCGGGTATTGGCCGGTGGCTTATGGGCTGATTGTTTAATTTTAAAAATGGGCCAGTAATTCTTTGATTGAAATATGACCGAATAACTTGGCTCCTGAATTTAAATAAAAGACCCATTTTAATTAATTGTATGCTAACGTGTGTTAAAATATTATCTTATATAAAAGTATGTATTTATTAGTACTCAGATAAAATAAAATAAAATGACGTCGTAATAACCGTGCGATAATATATTTAAAATCCACTAGTAAATAAACACTATTATTTAACTATATAAATAAATGCGGTGCGTGTGCTTACGATGGTAAAAATCTTTAAATGATTATAACGCAATTATAATAATAATAATAATAATAATAATAATAATAATAATAATAATAATAATAATAATAATAATAATAATAATAATAATAATAATAATAATAATAATAATAATAATAATAATAATAATAATAATAATAATAATAATAATAATAATAATAATAATAATAATAATAATAATAATAATAATAATAATAATAATAATAATAATAATAATAATAATAATAATAATAATAATAATAATAATAATAATAATAATAATAATAATAATAATAATAGTAGCAATAAGGATAAAAATAATGACCGCTAGTGACTGCAATGGAATAATGAAACGTCGGTAGAAAATCCAATAATTATAGTAAAAATACGAAGAATCATTTCTTAAATTGCCAAAATACTATAAATGTAAATAAATATTTACGGAAGGCGGGACAAAATTGGGTGTCAACACCTTCATAAATATAAGAAAACATATTAGAATCATATTAACTTTCCAAAACAGCCCTCAACAATTACGACTTCCATTTGAGTGATCAAACCTCCATTTTCATCCCATAATCCACAACAAACAACAACCAAAATACTACATTAAATTAGTTCACCATGCTCTCTCCAAAACAGCCCCTACACGGCCACACATCAACATCATCATTTCATGAAGTTTATTCATTTTCCACACCTTACAACAACACACAAACATGTTGAATGCAATTAGTTCTTCATTCCTACAACAACCACACACACACGGCTTCAACACACTACACACGGCCACAACTTGCAACACACCACCCTTCATGATTTTTATTCATTTCCATGCATTATTACACGTCCACAACATCCACAAAACATGTAAAAGAGGATTGAACCATACCTTTCATTTCATCTTCTCCCTTTCTCGGCTAGGACTTGTTCTCCAAGGAAGAATGTTTTTCTTGTTCCCACAATTGCTCCATGGTGTAGAGGGCCTCTCAATTAGCATGAAAGCATGAAGAAAACAATTTTTCTTGATCACTCCCATGAACCTAGAATTCGGCCAACCTTGGCCGTTTGTTCTCTTCTTTTCTCTTTTTTTTTTTTTTCTCCATCTCTCCCTAAGTTTCTAGAATTGGAAAAAAGAAGATGAATGAGTCTTACTTGGTCATCACATGGATATATATATATATATAGATATAGAGGCACATGGCCGGTCATGTGCCTCATTTTCTCCATTTTTTTTCTTTCTTTTTCTTTTCTTTTCCCTCCAAATCTTTCTTCAAATTTCTAGAATTTTCCTTTGAATAATGAAAGATGACTAATATGATCAACATGTCATCTAATTCCATATGTATATATTTCAAGCATCCATGTGGCCATGGCCCACCTTACTCTCATTTCATGAAATTTTAAATTTTTCCATAATGCATTCTTAGTCCCAAATTTTTCCTTAATGCTTCCTTCCAACCAAAATCATAAACCATTTGTCGTAAAACAAAGTCGAGAAATAACCTTGTCCATAACTCTTTGCAACCAACTTAAAAATATTCCGACGTGCGAAATGCGAGGTATAACAGACCCCATATTATTGCTTTTCTTCAAAAGGTTAAGTAGCCAAACCATACAATTTCCTTTCTTTTCCTATATTAGCCTGAGATATAATCTAGATATTTAACTGTTGTATTTGATATTCCGCCATGTCATTTATTTGTTATGTTTACTAAAATAAATATACTTAAAATATTTATATTTAAAAATAAGATAGAAGCTAATTACTTTTTCATTTTTTTCCTTACTCTAATAAATGTGAAAAGAGATTAATGTCGTAAAAAAAAAAAAATATTAAATGGAGATCAAATAATTAATAAGGTAAATTAGTCAAATTATAATTCTAATTGACGTTTTCTTAAAAAACCGTGCAAAAGACAACATGACAAGTAAAATGAGTTAAACCAAAAATATTTACCAAAAATTAAAAAATAGTAGTTCTTCGTTTAAATAGAAAATCAAATTTCTACTTTGTTTCATTTTAAACGTGTAAAATTAATTTAATAATTTCAATTAGAATGATCCAAATCAAAATTTGATAAAAAATAATAAGTATTGTTTAGGTTCAATCTACATACATTAACTATAGAATATTTTTACACCTTTAAATTAATCGAATTAAAATTCAAAGTATCGGCCACGCTTAAATATTGCTATTGTTTTATCTCAAAGAGAGGAAAATAATTTCCTTTTAAATAAGTCTTCTCTTTTAAAAAGTATTAATAAATTTTTGCCAACTTTGTATTCGTAGCAAACACTAATATAATAAAATTTTGGGTATGGAGCACAAACTATAATGTTATATTAATCGTGTTTTGAACATAATATATATATATATATATATATATATATGCATAAAAACAGTGCAAACTTATGTATGTTTATTAGCAAAATAAAATATATATATATATATATCATCACTACCCAAAAATAACTACATACCCATAAATACACTACAATCCAAAGTGTTGAGGCCGTACGCAGCACGGGCATACGCCGTCTAGTTTTCTTGCGCACAGGCATATGCCGTCTAGTTTTCCTTACAAATTACAATGATTACTCCAAATATATCTCCAATATAACCCAAGAATTTTCTGTCGCCATCTTTCTTTGGGAAGAACCAAGGTAAGGGGGAAGAGGGTCTGGAAGAGACGATAAGATGGGTGTCCTGCGAAGAAGACGACACGACGGAAGAAAAAGAAGCCAGTACTATTTTCTTCCTTTTACATTTTGTTTATTGTTTTCATTTTTTAAAGAATTTTTTTTGTCACAGCTGGGCGTAGCTTTTTTTCATTAGATGTTTTTACCACAATGCTGCGCATGAATGGCACTCATTTGTGTTGTTTACTAATTTGTCACAGATGGCTTAATAGTACATTTTGGATGAAGTTGGAGTGTCTGATAGGAATAAGGCTAAGTTAGAGTGCCAAAGTGGAAAATGTTGCCAAGTTTAGGTACTTGTATATGTATTTGGCCTTTTAATTACAATATGTCTTTTGATTTTATGTGGTCATTAGGTTGTCAATATTTTCATTCGGATGACTACTTATATACTTGTCCCCTTAAATTAAGGTAAGTTAAAACTTTAACCTCAATAGGGAAAATTCTTTCTTAACTTTATGTGCTGTACGTAACTTGTAATGTGAGGATAGGGTATATCGGAAGTTAATATTGGGAAGCCAAAGCTGAGCTTAGATCTTTGAAATTACCCGTTTTAATATTTGGTGGCTTATAAAAAGCATTATTTATAATTTCGTGAGTTAAACACCATACCATATTTTGTGAGTTAAGCTCACGTCAGATTCTAGGTTAGACTTGAAAGACTGATTCCATTTTAGGTCAGACTTGAAAGACAGATTCCATTTACTAGTTCCATTTACTAGCAAGCTCACGTCAGATTCTTTACGTCACCTTCTATACGTCATATTAGCTTCAACACTTATACAACACTTTAATAGATTCAACATTTACTCAATGGAAAATTTCAAATCTTCACTATCAGAGTTCAAATTGAGAATAATCTGAGTTAAAAAATAAGTCTTCAAATGGAAAATATGAGAAAGAAAAGTCAAGTTATACTATAGGATGATGTGAGTTTTGCAAACTTATAACCGATTCCAAATCCGGATAAAAGAAAAAAAAATGCAATAGGTTGATTGGCGACATAAAGAGCGAGTGTCTTGTTTTAATGAATCTTTTTGACGATGATACAAAGATTCATCTAGCTAACTTAGAATTTTATGATAAAAAGATTCATATAGCCGACTTAGAATTTAATTGGCTGTTTTCTTAATTTTATACTTGTTGCAATGAGAGTTAAAAAAAAAAAAAAAAATCAAAAGGAAAAGGCAGATTGGGGGATGGATGGGATCGACAAGACACTATACCTAGTATCATCATTATTCAAAGCAGCAAAGAATCTAATGGTACACAGGAAGTGGCCAAAAAGCCATTGCATGTACATCTATGAAGTAGTAGTAATTAAATATTACTACCAAGTAATTAAGCCATTCCACGTACATCTAATTACTAATAGAGGTGTGAAAAAAACACCCACTAGTCCACCATTTCTAATGGAAAGGGTAGATTGGGGATCTAAGCATAATACCAAGTACAAGATTGCAAAACTGGTGTAGACAAAAACATCACTTTTATTATTATTGTTTTCAAAGAAAACAGAGAAGAGTTGGAGCAGGGAAGAATGGGCAAGCAGAAGCATACAGGCGTGTACTCCATCAGGTCATTTCTCAAAATGGCTCTTTCATTCAATATTTTCCTATGTTTTGGCTAACTTCTTCCAATAAAATTCTTGAAAAAATTAATTTCAAAATCTCATTTTTGAACTTCCAAAGGTTCTGGACTGTTTCATTTGTAAGATGCAGTAACTTAATAATGCAGAATGTTAAATAGCTATCCTTTCAACTCCAACCCCCCCCCCCCCCCCCCCTTCAAAGGTGTTCATTTAAGATTAAATAGAGCTGTGGTAATATTTCCCTGCATTTTAAGATTACAGGAACATGGCATCATCTTTAAAAGGAAAGCTTTGCCTCGTTTGAGGATTTCTTAATCTCTTCATTCAAATCCTAGTAAAACATACAAGTTTTAATCATATCCAAAAATCTTCTCCCAATAAAGACAAACTTATCAGTGTATACTTATATTAGAAAGCATGCTGCATGGCGACATCCCACATACGTCCGTTATAGAACCTACTGAGAATATCCTTTTCACAGAAAGCAGCAAGTCATTTGTTGACATTAACAAAAGATGGCATTTGTTGGTTGATGGAGTGATAAATAAGTTAGCCCTTTTATATGCAGCTGATGGAGGAATGATACAACCAGTGCCCTATCACTACAAGACGACAACATCATCATGAGGCTCATATTAAGAAAGCTTTGTATTCAACAATCCCAGGTAAAATATGAAGCAATACCCTGGCATCCACCTTTGCAGCATTACTTCCAATCTGAAAATCCTAATTTTGTTTGTGCATTTTAATCTTGTGAAAATGGAAAATGTCACGATCCAATTTAGGGACAAGATCAGCACTCGATCCTAAAGGAGCAAACTGAACAGGAAAAGGCTTGTTGTATTTCATTGACAATGTGCTATTTAAATACAAAGAATTATGTGGTAACAGATCCCACAATATCAGTAAAATTAATGAATCCTATCAAGCAATTAAAGGTATAAGAATCAGAAATATACTATACAAAATCAAGAATATATGATACTGATATGAAAAATATTCTATCCTAATTTAGCTCCATTATGCCCCCGCAAGTTAGGGGGTGGTGGATAAGGGCTTAGTAAGTAGGTCAGCTAGCTGGTCAGCTAAGTGAACGTGGACTATACGAAGCTGTTGACGTTGAACTTGGTCCCCGACAAAATGAAAATCGATGGCTATGTGCTTCATTCGACTGTGGAAAACTGGATTTTGGCACAAGTAGGTGGTGCCGATGTTGTCACAGTAGATAGTTGGTGCATTATCAAGAGAGATACGAAGCTCTTTGAGAAGATTGGTGAGCCAATTTGTCTCGGCAACGGCATGAGCAACAACACGATACTCAGCCTCAGTTGAAGATCGAGCGACTGTTCTTTGTTTCTTCGACGACCAACTGATTAGTGTTAATCCAAGATAGATAACATAAGCAGAAGTAGAGGTGCGATCGTCGTGGTCACCTACCCAATCGGCATCGCTATAGACATGGAGGGAAGCATTAGATCTGCGACGAAAAAGAAGTCCGTGATGGATAGTTGATTTGAGATACCGAAGGAGACGCTTCACTACTTGCCAGTGTGTGTGAGATGGCTGATGCATAAATTGAGAGAGCTTATTAACAGCAAAACTTATGTCCGGTCTAGTAAATGCAAGATACTGGAGCTCGCCAATTGCACTTCGGTATTGCTTTGCATCTGTAGGAGGGGAGCCATCATTCAACCAAAGTGAACTCACGGTAGAGAGAGATGTAGAGACACCCTGACAGTCCTTCATAGAGAACTCCTGCAACACGTCCATTATGTACTTGGTCTGAGAAAGAAATAAGCCATCTGATTGAGGAATTACTTCAATGCCCAAGAAAAAATGTAGGGGGCCAAGGTCTTTGAGAGAGAAACGGTTGGAGAGTGCCCTCTTGATGTTGTTAATAGTTTGAATGTTATTTCCTGTAATAACAATGTCATCTACATATACAAGCAAGAAAATGACAGTTGCGTGAGAATGTAAGGTTAATAAAGGGTGATCAGAATGAGTCTTGCGAAAACCAGCAGAGGTGAGAAAATTTGTGAGCTCGGTGTACCAAGCGCGAGGTGCTTGTTTGAGACCATATATGGCCTTATTCAGTCTGCATACATAGTTCCGGTAATCGGGATTCTCAAAACCTTTGGGTTGTTTCATGAAGACTTCCTTTGTCAATGTACCTTGTAAGACAGCATTGTTTATGTCTAGTTGATGAAGCGGCCACTTGTTTTGTGTGGCGATGGAAAGTACTGTCCGAACGGTTGTTGGGTTGACAACGGGACTGAAAGTATCAACATAATCGATTCCAGGCCGCTGAGTGAAACCTTTTGCTACAAGGCGAGCCTTGTACCATTCAATCGATCCGTCGGCTTTGCGCTTGATATGAAAAATCCATTTATTCTCCACAATATTTTGGTGATCAGATGGAGGGACAAGGTCCCATGTTTTGTTGCTCATGAGGGCTTCAAATTCACTCTGCATAGCTTTTCTCCATTGTGGGTCCTTGGAAGCTTGTTTGACTGTGACTGGTGGTATTTGTGATGTGACTGTGGCCATGGACGCATACTTTGGATTGGGCTTAGAAATTTGATTTTGGGAATGAGTGACAGGGCGACATGGTGGTGAAGGCTGGTCGGTCTGAGAAGGTAAGTCAGGTTGTGTTGAGTGGTGTTGTTAGGGAGGGGAATCAGAAGGGGTAATCGTATGCGAATCAGTAGGAGAGGAAGAAATATTGAGAGGGGAGGAAGTTACCTGATTTTGTCTTATGGCATTACTCTCTGACTGAGGGTGCACAACTATTGCTGGTCCAAAGAGAGTCATTAGTACGAAGAGCCGAGTTGGGATCTTTGATCGGGAGCGGACTGCGTAGAGTAATAAGAAAAGATAATGTATGATCTGGAGAATATTGAGTAGAAGGTGATGTATTTGAATTAGATATAGAATTAAACCATGCGATATTATGAGAGGATCCTTTGTATTTGAAAACAATATTTTCATAAGGAAAAATATTTTCCAGGAATTTTACATCTCGGGAGAAATACATTTTTGAGGATTCGGGATCAAAGCATTGATGACTATGAAAGTGAGTGGAGAATCCTAAATAGACAAATGGTGTGGATCTTGGTTCAAGTTTATTTTTAGTATATGATTTTAGCCAAGGATAACATAAACAACCAAACGTAAAAACTGAGAAAATATTGGGAGTGGTATCAAAGAGAGCTTGATATGGTGAAATATTAGTAGGGGATAAAGGAAATCTATTAATTAAGTAAACAGTAGTTTGGCAAGCAAAGATCCAAAATTGGGGTGGTAGTGATGCTTGGTGAAGTAGGGTTCTAGCAGTTTCTATAATGTGCCTATGACGTCTTTCAGCTAAGGCAATTCTTTGTGGCGTATATGGGGGAGAGGATAAATGTTGAATGCCAAATTCAGCAAGAAGTGATTTTAGTCCCTTAAATTCTCCTTCCCCATCAGAATAGAGGGTGCGAATCTTAGTATTGAAAAAGTTCTCAATAAGTGATCGAAATTCAGAAAAAACCTTGAGCACATCATTTTTTTGTTTAAGTGTATAAAGCCAAATATATTTTGTAAATTGATCGACTAAAATAACATAATAACGCTTTTGATCAAGGGAGAGAACGGGTGAAGGACCCTAAACATCCGTGTAAAGTGTTTCAAAGGGCCTTGAACTTTGCAAAGAGTTCTGTGAGAAAGGAATCCTGTGGCTTTTGTTGCAATTGCATGAATTACAAGATTGAAATTTATCAAAATAAGGAAAATGGTAATTTCTTAAAAGAAGCTTCAAAAGACGAATATTAGGATGTCCTAAACGACGATGCCACTGAGATATAGGAACTTTAAAAGTATTTGCTATGTAGGCTGTAGGAGATGAATATGTTGAAGTCTCAAACTTTGGCCATTCGTACAAATCATCTCTATTCCGTCCTTGTAATAGTGGTGCCCCTGTAGTCAGTGCCTTCACAACAAAAGAAAAAGGAAAGAATTCAATAGATGTTTGGTTTTGCTGACAAAATTTTGAAACAGATATAAGATTCTTTTTAATAGATGGAGCACATAGAATATTATGTAATAAGAAGGAACGAATGGGAGTATTTAGTGTAGTGGAACCAGTGTGGGTGATCGAAATACCATTACCATCACCCATTGAAATTTGTTCAGGACCCGTGTATTCATGTGGAGAGGCTATGCTTTGAGGATCAACAGTAATATGATGTGAAGCACTGGTATCCAGAATCCAAGGAGCAGCAGCGGAAGAAGATCGAGCAAAGATACATAGCCTTGGCTTCAATATGGTTATGCGACTTTGAACGACAAACATTTGCAGTGTGGCCAAATTTTTCACACAATTGACATTGAATTTGCATTTTGGCCTGCAAATGAATGGAGGGACGCTATGGCTGGGAGAAGTTTCCATTGCTTTGAGTGTTTTGATTACACCATTGTTGCAATCCAGGAGGAGTAGCTTGGGGACGCCACTGAGGCTGACCAGACCAGCGGTGAGTTTGCCTATTGCCATTGTTACTATTATTGGTTGTTCTCTGTGCAACTTGAGCAGTGATGGGAGTTGCTGGTTTCTTCATTTCAGCTTGCTTGAGATAAAGTTCATGATCTGTGAGCTTGTGTGCCAATTCTTCATACGATATAAGTGAATCTCTTGAACGAATAACAGTACTTAGGGCTTCATATTCAGGTCCAAGACCACTCAGAATTTTTACAACCAATTCTTCATTCGAAATACGAGCACTAGCAGTAGCTAACTTATCAGTGATAGTTCTTATTTCTCTGAGATAATCGGTCACAGATTTTTGATCTCGTTGAACCTTGGCCAGTGCATCTCGAAAACTGTAGATACTGGTTTGAGATCTATTCGCATGTGGTATGCAAATAATCCCATGCTTCTTTTGATGTTCCAGTAGAGGCAACTGATGGTGCAATGGTGGAGTCGAGAGATTCCATTAAGGCGTTGCCGATGGGATTATTCTGCTGAAACCAGATTTTGAAATCTGGGTTGACAACATCCTGCGTGCCTTGCTTAATGGTGCGTGGAGGTGGCGTTGTGGATCCATTGAGATAACCCATCAAGTTAAACCCATTCATGACCTTTTGGATTTGAGCTTTCCATGTTACAAAGTTTGCACCACCAGTGAGTTTGATTGGAAGTTGTGCAGTTGGGTTGATGTTAATGATCTGAGTTTTGGTTGTAGCAACATCAATAACTGTGGAAGAGGGGCTGATTTCATTGTTGTTTGGATTGATTTCCGAAGCAGATTAGTCCGCCATTGATTTTAGGTGGTTTTGAAAGGAGGGGAAAAAAAGAAAAAAAAACTTTGTGAATGAGATGGGAAGATGATTGAGAGTCTATACTCGTTTGAGTGTTGATTGCCTTGATACCATAAAGGAGCAAAGTACACGGGAAAAGGCTTGTTGTATTTCATTGACACTGTACTGTTTAAATACAAAGAATTATGTGGTAACAGATCCCACAATATCAGTAAAACTAATGAATCCGATCAAGCAATTAAAGGTATAAGAATCAGAAATATGCTGTACAAAATCAAAAATAGATGATACTGATATGAAAAATATTCTATCCTAATCCTACAGAAAATCGGGCAGAGTTTCCCCTATTTCTTGGGCTATCCAATTTTTCCTGTCTCAGCTAGCAGAATACAACACAACACGCACCCCTAACAAGTCACCACCATTACTAACCTCCCGTTTGTAATACAATAATACTAGGTCTAACACCAAAATACAATAAGAAATTTCAATGCACACTCACAAGTTTTTAAAGAAATAAGGCACGCTTATACGTCTTATGCTAACTAAAAGTACTCATGAAACTAACAAAGAAATCGTAAGCGTGTAAAAGAAAGGATGACAATAAACAACAGAGCCTCTTCTCCCACCCGAACCAATGCAGGGCTCACCAATACTATCAGCTCCGAGCGCTCTAGCTAGGAAGGTCCACGTCTATGTCAATAGTTGTCTCTAGAAAACAATAATAACGAAAAAGTTAGTTAGCTATCTAATGAGCAGATAACGCTTACCAACAACTATTTTGTAAGGACACAAGTTAGGAAACATGTCAGTACATGGTATTATAAAACATAGTAGAAATGGCTTTTCCCAATAAAGATAAACGACCGTATATAATCATGGACACATCAAGTATACAATAACGCTACAGGAATTGGGTTATCATCTTAACCCCATAATCAAAATCATGATTATAAGCTCTATAATATATGACATCACAATAGTATACGTATCTTTAGGAGGTTTACAAGAACGAACCATGTTTGATAGGCTCTCTACGTAACAGATAACCAAAATAAACTATGGACCTCCTCTGTGAGAGACAAATCATGACAATGGTCCCCACTCGAGGGATACAATGGTATACTAGCTCTACTTTTCCAGAGTTATAATTATAAATCCGGAGTCACATAGTGCTCCACGTCTAACGGATCCCCTGTTAGTTATAAGACCCGTTGAACTACTTTTTTTAGATACAGAATATCCATATCAAACATTTTCTAAACCATTCAGGTCATTTGGATTAATACAACATCATGCTATATATAAAACTTTAGCAAAAGTGCTTGTCATGATTAATATATTTTGAGTTACAGTAAATTCATTTCAATAGCTATAATTACATCTTAAGCAATGTGTTAAGCATCTCAAGTAACAATACAAACATTTACTGTAAGGGCAATGCTTCTTAAGAAACGTTTTAGTATAGAACATGAACATAATTAAAACTATTTCAATATCATATAATGTAAAAGAACTATCCCACATGCAATTTTTCAAACCATAAGATAAATTATTTCGTATGTAAAATCAAAGTAGACGCAATATGAGTACAAATCATGTAAGTTGTAGAAACAACAATAGTGGCAAGTGGTGAGTCTATGTCCTATGCATTTTTTAATGCAGTTCCCATGCTTGAAGGACTGAACTTATCAATTTTGTTATGGAGATGAGCACCAAAACAATTGGGAAAGCGAGCAAAACGAACAAATTTTGGGAGGTCAAATTCCGTACAATGCCAATTTCCAATGCTGCAACAGTGGACAAACTTCACCCCCAACCCCCAATGGCAGCAAATGGCATTGCAACGCCAGTTTTCATTTCTACAGCGGCGAACCACAAGTTTCATACGGGACACGTATCTTTCCCATATCCAGTAACATATACAAGTTTAATCATATCAAACAATCTTCTCCAGTAAAAGAAAAACTTCACATGCATCTCTCACAGGCCCTACTTGGGAAGATCCTCTTTACAGAAACAACCAAAATAATAATAGTAAGAAAGAAACAAGTCATTAGTTGGATGAATAAAGATTTATGGAATATAGCCCTTGTATACATAGCTGATGAAGGAGTACACCACTAATACCCTATATCCACAACATCTTCATGTTGTTCATACAAAAAAAGCTTGATATTCATCTGCGCCACTGGTTCTACCCTTCCACAAGAACCTTTTAATCCCGAAATCGTATAATCTTTTAATCTTGTCAAGATTTCCAAATCTCCCAAACACATCCAAAAGCTAAAAAGTGAGAGTTTGCTACCAAGAGTTAGTTTCTTTACTTGGATTTTATATATGCGATATATAACCTCTTTGGCCAAGATTTTGGGAAGCAATCTCATCCTTCTAGATAGTGGGGTATCTATAAGGCCTCACATTAATAGGGGAGGCCCTTCTTTCAATCCTTCTGGATAGTGGGGTATCTATAAGGCCTCACATTGATGCGAGAGGTCCCTTCTTTCAAAACCTTTTTTTGGTCTTGCATTCTATGGGTTGGTAACGCTGTAAGAGTCTTGAATATATGTGAATACTGGTCAACCAAAGATTTCACCTCAGTAGAGGCACTCTCCTTTTGTGAAATCAAATAGACTCAATTATACTCTCCTCTCAGGTTGTCGGAGTGTCACCATTGTGACTGCCATCATGGCCAACTGAGTTGGTTTCTACATCAATTTCTGTATATGTCCATTATCAACCATTGAGTTTCAGCTGGTTTACTGACCCACAAAGACACCTGTTTTCCCACTGTGAATTCCATTTTGAGCTGCATGAAATTCCATCTAATGTCACCTAAAGTGACTAGGCAGTGTATTCCAAGCATTACATCATATCCTCCTAATGCTAGGATCAGCATATCAGATAAGAACTCCACCCCTTGCATCTTCCAAGCAAAGCCATAATATATGTGACAACTTTAGACCTTACTGCCATTAGCTACAGCCACAGAGACAACATGAATGATTTTCAGAGGGCATCCTAGCCTCTTGGCTATGTCAAAGTCTAAGAAGTTGTGGGTACTCCCTGTGTCACTATCAATCAAGATGTGTATCACCTTTCCTTTGAAGGATCCTCTGACCCCTCATATTTCTGTAGTCACGCACCTCAGATAGGGCATGAACTGAAACTTGTGCCCCTTCCAAAGTACCATCTCCTTCGTCCATGACTTCTTCCTGAACTTTATGCTATTCTTCATCATGGTGATCCTCCTTTTCATACACCTCAAACAGATACTAATGTTTCCCCCTTCTACAATTATAGCCTAGTAGATACTTCCCCTCACACAAATAACACAGACCCTTGGATCTTCTTTCATCCATCCCAGCACTAGTCAACATTCTATTGGGCTTGTTAAAATGTTTGACAGGGAAAAGTCTTGGGTGGATTTGGTTTGTAAGGTTGGCTAAAATTGGATCTTAGGTTAGGTAGTATAGGAGGTGTGTTTTGTGGTGGGATACATTACTGGTTCTTTGAAGGCTCAGGAATTTTACAACAAGTTTGGATTGGCTGTATGCTTTCATCAAAGATCTAGCATTCAATAATTTCACTTGGACAACTATTTCAGGTTTCAATCCAGCTAACAAACAGCTAATTGCCTGATCCTCAGTGAAGACCTTCATTCAACAATTCATCAAACTGGTCAAGAAAACTTTACACAATAGATGTTTGCCTTAATGACACAAACTCAAAGATGGGATCTAAGTAAGTGGAAGATCCAAATCTCTGTAGCAGGGCTCACATGAATTTTTCCCATTCTGGAAATTCTCGAGAGAATCTAGTCATCATGTACATTTGGTGCCACTGCAATGCCTTTCCTTCTAAGTGAACTGCATCTACTTTTACCTTTGATTTCTCTATTGTTTCCTCATATTCAAAGAACTATCCGCACCTATAGACCCATCCCCTCAGATCATCAGGAATTCAAATGTGTGAGTACCTAGTATTGGTTCTATACTATGATCTTTCAGATCCTCCAGAATCTGATGAGCCCATTTCTTCCCTATTTGGAGTCTTACGAATCCCCTTCATAGCCAAGAACATCTGTTGAAACTCCTCCGTGGATTGCTCATGCTTCTCGTTCAAGAATCAAAGTTGCTCACCAAATAATTGTCAAAATTCCCCCATCAATTGTTCGACCTCACGCATGATCTCGCTCCATCTCCCTTGTATCTCCGATGACTTCAGATTTCAAGGACTCTACTGCTCTGATACCAAATTGTTACAACCTTTAGTGCTCTTCGAAGAAGGCAGAGATTGGCAATGTGATAGAACTTATGAAAGAAAAGCTCTTGAACAGATTTGCAGTTTATGTGAAATAGAGAGAATATAGAAAGAAACTTGAAGAAATGTATTCAACGAATGATTTCAACTCAGCTAATACAATCGAATTAACAACAACGAACGAACTAATGGATTTTCTTACTGCTTATCCCACCAGCGAACCAACTAACAAATGGATACGAACGACCTAACTATCTAACAGACTTGATAGCTGAAATAACCTATTTCCCCTTCAGCTAATCTTAGGCATATAACACAAGGAAAGAGCCCGTAGCAAGTTAACTAGGATTTTATAGAAAATCGGACAATATTTTATCAATTTCTAGGACAATTCAAAATTTTCTATCTCAGCTAAAATCATACAGTTCAACTATCGAGTTAGAGAGGTAGTTTATTTGTTGACTCGATGAAGTTTTTCTACGCCTTTTTTAATTTCAATACTAGCTAATATTCAAAAGCGCATAAAGAGCAGCAAGAAAGCCTAAAGGCACAATCAATGGAGGGCTCAGACAACTGCCAAAGGGCTTCCCCTAGGAGGCCTATTATACCACTTCCCAGAATAGAAGACAAGGAGGAACAACCCAATCCCTCTTTTTGAGTGTTCATGCTTTCAATCGTGATTTGAGACTTTATAGAAGTTCATATAATATTTTTGGACTTGTAGGTATAGAATGGATTGAGACTCAAGGTGCTCGGGTGTGGTTTGGCTTAATTGGAACTTATTTGGAAATTGCAGATTTTGGCGGTGCCATTTCATTCATTGCGATCAAGTGAGAGGCTTCACGTTCACAGAGGTTTTGGGAGTTTGTTCTTTGTAATCGCGTAGCCTAGGGGAGTCGGGTCAACAATGGTCAAAGCTTCATCGTGACCGCAAGGCTTAGCCTGCGATCGCGCAGGAATGGTTAGTTAATGCATCGGGAATGTGAGTCAATAGGTCACAAACACAAAACAGCGTCTATAGCTATATAAAAACTACTTGAAATTTCCAGCAACGATTTTAAGGAAAAACTGGAGATTTTGAGCAAGAGGCTCTCTATTTTGGATCAAGAAAAAATGGAGTGTCAACCCGTGTTTGAGGTATTGATTCCTTACATCGAGCTTATGATTACGTGAATTACAATGAATTTAAACCACGGGATCACGTGATTTAAAAGGCTAACCTAAACCTATAATTGGAAAATAAACGATTTGACTTAGCAAACGTTATCAATATTGAATTTTGATTATTTAATTGGAGTTCATAGTTCATGGGTAACTCGTTCATACAAGAAATTCGATATTCGATATTTCGAACCATTGACCCGAGAGGTAGGTTTGAGTTGACCAAGGGTTGACTTTGACCCCGAGGTGTCCTAATTTTAGGAATAGTCCCTAGCCTAATTTGGACTCGTTATTCATGATTTTGAATAGGTTTAGGCCATTGGAGATTATCTAGGCGGAGATTGACTTTTCAAGAGAGGTTTGCCTACCGCTTATAAGAGAAGTGCGAATTCTTAGTTGCTTGCTTTTCCTTAAAAGCACGATATATATATTGCTTGTATGCATTTAAACCATCTAGGTCATCTGAGTGAGCGAGCATGAGCTAGGTTGGCTAGTTTTGAAGTATCTAGATTACACCGCGAAGGTCGTAATTTGTGTTGATGCACTGTTTGATACTTTAGCAGATTCCTTGATTTATTGTAGCACTGTTTAGTTGTTTAGCATTCTTAGTACTCAATTAGCTTCCAGCATTTGCATATACCTCTGTAACGACCCGTTTCGTCATTACTGTGAAATTCTAAGGAAGGCGACAACTATGGGGCTTAACCATGTCTCCACCTTCTCGCATCTTGGAAACCCCTCAAGCCAAACCAAGATCGTCGTACGCATCTCGTAAGCAATAGAAGTATGAGCAAACAAATAGAGCCAAACCGCTACAGCGATCGCGTGGATGGTACAGCGGTGCCGCTGTAGCGGTGTACCAACCGCCGTAGCGGTAACCGCATGTGACTACTCAATCGCCATAGCGGCGTGTCGTCGCCCCCACGGTACCGTTTGCGGGGTACACCCATCGGGGTCGTTTCGCATGCTGAATTCCACCTATTTAAGTGACATTTCGGGAATTGACTTCATTTCTCAAAACCCTAGAGAGTCCAAATGACTTTTTTTGGAGTAATTTTGGAGCCAAAAATGATACTTCCTTGGGAAAGGTTATTTCCCTAACCTCTTCCATCCATTCTCCCAACATTGATTCTCATTAAGGATCCTTGTGTAGAGTCACAAATGGGAATTTCAAATCTCTTAAGTTCCAAAATAATGAACCCTTGTCCTTCTTGATATAACGTCCTTGGGATATTTTCCCGTGCTCATCATCCTAACATGATTCCCAGCCTAATCCTTCACCCATCCCATTAAAATACCTATGGGTCTCTATTTTAGATCTTGGAAATGGGTTTCTTGAAATAAGCCTAAAATGGCAATTTGACCAAACTAGTAACTTGAGTAGGGTCATCAATGTCCTAAATGAAGGTAGATTTATCAACTAGCATTGTGATAGTGAGTTTTTAGGCAGGATAAAATTCCATTTCTACCTTAGCAATTTCGAAGTCCTTGGGAAGGACCCTAATGGTGAATTCTACTCTTGGGTCTCATGGTTGTCTCCGAGCCTTTCATATGGATTACGCGGTGGTGATTAATTAAGGCATCATTGGATTTTCGTGCCACCCGCTCGGCCATGAGGTAGGTTATGGTTTCCTTTCGGTAGACTCCGATTAGTTTTCCGTATTGTTGTGTGTGACTTGCTTTCTCGGGCTTGTGGCCTGTAGACTCCTTAGGTATTGATGTGGCCTTGTTGATTATCGGTGGAGCTATGTGACTTGGGAGTAGTGGATAGAATCTAATTATTCCTATCGATGAGATTATTGTAGTGAATCTAAACGCTAGCTGGGAATATAAAATAAATCACGGTAGTGAATGATGTCCTAGTTAAATGCTGACGAGTGACTCGAGTGTAGGGTGAAATTCTTATCCTAAGCAAATATGCTGATTAGGGAAATGGTAATACCGTGTGTTAAATGATTAACTTGATGTGTGTGGGGGCTAGCCACCCCGTTATGTGTGTTTGATTGTTCAAATGTGTTGGCTTGATTCCATGTGTAGTTGGTAGATATCAAATTCTGCTTGTTGTCCTGGTTCGGATAGGATTGACATACCCGTTGTTGGTATTTGTACTTGGGTATATTGTGGGCGTACCTACTGTTGGTACTTGCGTTATTAATATATGTTGGCATACCCACTGTTGGTATTGTGATGTGATACGTTGTTGACATAACCGTTGTGGTATTTGTGATATTGAGCTCGACTGTTGGTGATTAACATATGCATTGCACACATTCTCTCATATTTATCATGCATGGTCAATATCCGGTGATGATCCGGAATCGTTGATTGAGCGAAACTGATATTTGATAAACTCTTTTACTTGAGTGATTGTGAAAAGGCCGATGTCCGTAGATCCATTCCGGAATCGTTGTTTATATGAAACTGATACTTGATAAACTCTTTTACTTGAGTGATTGTGAGGAGGCCGATGTCCGAGATTCAATTTTGGAATCATTCATTTATGAAACTGATATTCGACAATTCTTTTGAGTGATTGTGAGGAGGCCGATGTTCGATGGTTATATTCGGGCATCGTTGTTGCATGGCCGATTCCGATGTTATTCCGAAATCGATTGTAGTGCATGGGTTCCGCGGGTCCCCCAGAGTGGTGCCGATGAGACCCCCCCTGTGAGCAATTAGCCAGGGTCCCGTCTGTCTGTTTAGCAAAGAACCGGGACGGGTGGCACTTAGACTTCGCGAGTCACACTGGGTTGTGCTACCGAGACGTCGATATTTCCATCTGGAGTGCATGTGTACACCTCATTTGCATGGCATGGCATCACATTCATGCCATTATTGCACTGCATTGCATTATGACTTGAGTGAGATGTCGTGATGACTGTATTGTGACAATTGTGTTGTTGATGGTTGGACTGTGATGATTGTTCCAGGATTAGATATGCTCAGACTTATCATATGGGGTTTAGATGCTATACATAGGTAATGATGAACATTTGGACTCGACTCTTGTGACTTATATTGTTGACTTGTGCCTGTTAAACAAACCTAAAACTAGTAGTGTATCGTGTTAAGTGAGGTTGTACATGAAGGTGTAGTAACAATGAGTTCGCTCCTAAAACACAGACGACCGACCTGGGAATGGTAAAGATATTGAAAATCTGTATATGTGTTTGGCCAACTTATAATTTATGATAGATTAGTTGTGACTTAAGTTAGATTGAAGTTGTGAATCTATTGTTTAGGGATATGTGACTTGATTTAGTGATTATCATCATTATTCGTGAATTCTTTACCAATATGTGTTACTAACCATTGTCGGCTTATGATACTTACTCAAGACGTCCGTTGTCTCGTTATTACACCTCGCTTCACCCTTTTTTGGGTGTAGATTGTTTCAGGTAATTGATTGAAGTATATGCGTAAGTTATGCGGTGCTTCTGGAAGGCCTCCTCCCATTTCATTCCGGGATTGGAGGTTGTGTTTTAGAATTATGATGTCACTCTGAGATTTACTTAGTCGCTCTTGTATTAATCTAGACCAGGTCATGGGAAATTGTATCGAGGCTGTAAAAATATATTGTCAAATTATGTAACATTCGAGTTAGTATTTATAAATGAAATTCCGTTGTTTTTCTTAATTTCCAAATGCTTTTGAAAGGAAAGTTTGTGATTGAAGCGATGTATAAACGAGAGGGTTCTCCTCCCAAGGTGGGAAGGTAGGTGCCGGCACGAGCCCAAAATGGGTCGTGACAACCTCCTTGTGATATCTGATTAGCTGTTTAGCATGCATTATCACATAGCTAGAGTTATGGTGCTTGGATCTAACTCAACTTTAAAAGCGAGCTCAGAATGCGAGGATTGACCAAGACCATACAAAGAGACCAATTTCTCCTCATCCTACCGATGTGGGACTCAACACCCCCTTACCCCAGGGATGGACTTCTGGAAGGTGGAAAATTTAATATAAGGGCCTAACATCGGTAAACCATGAATTGGGATTGGTCTGGATCTGATACCATGTTACGGATCTTGGGCCTAACTCTACCCTAGAAACTACCTTAAGAGGTGAGAATTTCCCGAACCATATTAAAGAGACCACTCATCCCTTGAATGGCCGTTGTGAGACTCTTTCACAACTAGTAAGAACACAGGGCACGATGATGTCATAATGCCTTGTAGTGGATATAAATAGTATTGGGTAGGTCAGACATGCACCTATGCACTGAAGATGGGTGTTCTGGATCTTGGGCCTAACTCAACCCCAAAAAGCTAGCGGGGATTGGCCAAACCATATTAAAGAGACCACTCATCCCTTAAAAGGCCGATGTGGAACTCTTCACACCCCCATCACGCCCAAGGTTGAACATTTTGTGCCTGGACAAGAATTGTGATAGATCTTTAATTGTCAAGCCATATTAAAGAGACCACACATCCCTTAAAGAGCCGATGTGAGACACTCCACAATGGGTAAGACATGTGATTGATGCACCGCGTCAGGGGGGTCAAACAGGAAGTCTATGCCCTATAGTAGTTCTAGCGAACATAACAATCGTACATCATGTCTACTTGCATAATTTGTATTCATGATTCTAGCTCAGTTGCTTTACTTGTATTCCGTATCTATACATATATTGCTATATTGAAGTGTAGTATGCACTACCCGCAATTTCTAAGGACTTGCCCTAGGGGCAGGCTAGGAGATCGAGTCAATGATATTGTGGCTCTAACAGTTACTAGTATGAGCAGGTCTGGTGGGTGAAGATTCAATTGATGGCTAGTGACAGTGTCCAGTCCAAATAGAGTACAAAATAGACTTCTTTTGTTAATATTATTTTATTGTATTTACATTAAATTAAATAAAATTCTTATTGTTAAAACTAATAAACGTATTTTCAATGATGTACAAATACTAATAAACTAAATTTGATCTAATGAATAGATTAAAATATTTCGAATAAATAGATATAGAGTGGGAAGCGGGAATCGAACTCGCATCGTTAGCTTGGAAGGTTAGGGGTTATAGTCGACATCTATCCAATTGAGGCGAGCCACCACTAGACCTTGGAGGCGGCTTTAGCTCCTATCACTTACTTTCAGTCTGTTTCTTCTATAGGTAAGATAGCCCTTTTATATGTAGTTGATAAAGGAGTGATACAACCCGTGCCCTATCTCCACAACATCGTCATGAGGTTCATATTAAGAAACCTTGATATTCTACATTCCTAGGTAAAATATAAAGCATACTCTGGCATCAACCTTTGTAGCATTAATTCCAATTTCAATATCCTAATTTTATATGTGCATTGTAATCTCATGGAAGGGAACCGTGTCACAATCCAATTTAGGGATAGGATCAACGCTCCAGAGAAGAGCGACTTAGCAAATCTTATTGGGATTCCAGAAAATTGGGCAAAGTTTCCCCTATTTCTAGGGCTATACAATTTTTCCTGTCTGAGCTAGAAGATTACAACACAAGAAGCACCCCTCAAAATAAGTCACCACTATTACTAAACTCCCGGTTGTAATACAATAATACTAGGTCTAACACCAAAATACGATACAAAATTTTGACGCTCCAGGTCTAACTAACCCCTCATTAATTACAAGACTCGTTGAACCTCCCTCTCAAACTATTTTCTTTAGATTCAGAATATCCATATCAAAGATTTTCTAAACAATACAGGTCATAAGGATTAAGATAATATCATGCTACATAATAAACTTTAGCAAAAATGCTTGTCATGATAAATACATCTCTAAGATGCAGGCAGGATTCTATTTTAACTTAATAATAAAGTAAAAATGTTAAATAGCCTTCTTTTCTTTTTTCTTTTTCTTTTTTCTTTTTCAAAGAGTGCTCATCAAAATACCACACGTTTGAGGAACATGGCATCAACTTTAAAAGGAAAGAAAAACACCTTGGAGTATAACTTATATCTTCATTCACATCCCAGCAACATATACAACTTTCATCTTATAAAACAATCTTCTCCAATAGAAGACAAACTTCTTAGTGTATAACTTATATCAGAGAGCATGCTGCATGTGGAGTGACACCAGTAACATACAAAAGTGCAATCATGCATATAAAACACTTCTCCACTAAAAGACACATTCATTAGTGTATGATTTATATCAGAAAGCATGGTCACATCCCACAAACATCTGTCACAGAACTTACTGAGAAGCTTCTTTTTACATAAACAACCAAAATGATAGTTGGAAAGCAGCAATTCATTGTCATGGAATTTGTGGCATTTACCTATATGTAATAGATAAGGTAGTCCTTGGACAAATAGCTGATGAAGAGTACACTGCTAACACCCTGCCTGCACAACATAAATCTCGATATTTTACAAACTCAAGTAAAATATGAAAGCAGTAAACGGGAAAGATGTCTCGACCCAATTTAGGGACATGACTGACGCCCAGGAGAAGATCCCCTAGAAAGACATACCGAAATTTTACAAAAAATTGAACAGAGTTTCCCCTATTTCTAGGGCTATCCAAATTTACTTTTCTCAGCTAGAATCATAAATCACAACAAGCACCCCAAAAAACAAGTCACCACCATGAACATGACTTCAATCATTTATAATTGTTTGAAAAGAGAAAAAATAGAGGTAACTCTGTTTTGACATGAAATGGATATATCCATATATTCTATCTATATTCTCGTCCGATGAATCGGTTCTTCAAAAGATCCTACTACCTCCGGACAATAATACCAGGTCATTACTAGAATACCATTAGAAATTTTAATGCACACTTATAAGTCTTTCGATAAACAAAGTACTCACAAATTAAACTAACAAAGCAATCTTACGAGTTTAAAAGGAAGGACGACAATAAATGATAAAAGACCCCCGTCCGTGAACCAATGTGGGGTTCACCAGCACTCCACTTCGCGATGTCTAGCTTGGGAGGTCCTCCTCTAAGTCAATAGTTGTCTGTAAAACAATAATAACAAAAAAGTGAGTTAGCTTGCTTAGTGAGTTGATAATGCTTACCAATAGCTATTTTATATAGAGGAAAGTTAGGAAACATGCTAGTACATCAGTATTCATAAAACAAGTAGAAATGCTTTTTTCCAATAACGATAAACGATCATATAACGAATACATCATGTATATGACAACATTGCAACAAATAAACGGGCATGGCATCATTGCAGCCCCATCATCAAATTCATGAGTATAAACTCTATAAGATGCAGTTGTCACAATCAAATACGTATCTTTGGGAAGTTTACAAGAACGAACCATGTAAATGACCGACTCCCTACATCTCGAGAGAGAACGAAAATATCGATCATTGGCATACTGATTCATACCTTTCCACTAACAAGGATTATAACTATAATCCAGAGATACAAGGTCTCCAGGTCAAACAAACCCATCATTAACTACAAGATCTATCAAACTACTTTTCTTTCGATACAGAGGATCCATGTCAAACATTTTCAAAGAGATGCAGGTTATTTGGATTCATATTATATCATGCTATATAATAAACTTTAGCAAAAACACTTGTCATGATAAATACATTTCAAATTACAGTAATTTCATTTCAGTAACTATAGTTACATCTTAAATGGTAAAACATCTCAAGTAATGGTAAAAACATTTATGGTAAGGGTAACCTTAAGGAACATTTTAGTATAGAACATCAACATAATTAAAAACAGTTTCAATATCATATTATATAAAGAAATTATCCCACATGCAATATCTCAAGTAATGTAGTAATAAATTTCGTCAGTAGAATCCGAGGCAACTGTCACGACCCTAATTACCGATCGTGCCGGCACCTACGTTATTATCACTAATAGGCGAACTCTTACCCGTTAACCCTTTGATCACTAGCCAATTTTAACTTCTTAAATCATTTATACTTAAACAATCAATGAACATGTGAATGAAGAAGTAGTCTACCAAATCATAAATAATAAATAGTACAAGTGCGGAAGTCTTAACTATTACACCCCCAAAATCTGAAAGTCATCGTACAAAGACTCTAACCAACGATGTCTAAAGAATGAAGTATATCTCAAATATAACAACAAATAATGTCTAGAATGAAATTAGACATCTCGAAAGAGAGATCTTCAGGTGGCATGGCATGGATAGAAGCTCACCCTCGGATTTGATTGAGCAAACTAGCTTCAAGCTAGAGATGTAATAAGGATGAAACCTCTGGAACACAATCTGTACTCAAAAAGGGTGCAGCAAGGTAGTATCAGTACAAACACTATGTACCGGTAAGCATCATAGGCCGACTAAGATTAGTTCACGCATATAAGTATAAAATCAATAAGATAAATAGATAGGCACTTAATACTCAAATTCAAGTCACAAAATATCCCATAACAGAGTCACAACCTAAGATGAAGCTTCTAACTCACAAGTCTATCAAGTTTCAAAAATCTCTCCTGATAATCACAAGCCCAAGTTCCTTCCCTAGGTAGAGTCACTAATCCACAATTTAACTCAGTCAATGGTCATATCGATACCAACATCTGTTTCAGCAAACACACCAAAATCAGAACTAAACGAGCCATCTAATAATGCAGAATAAAATGTATTGATGTGCAATGCAATGTAATACAATGCCCTGGCCAAATACACACTGTACACACATACCATGATGTCATGCTCGCAGTCATGACCGCGAGGGACCCATGGTGTCCATGTACCACTCATTTCGGATCCACCCCTCGGACCCGAGCATAAACCTCCACTCCGGAAAGAACCTCGGTCGTGGGCCACATCAATGTATCCCTCGTTCCAGAACGAACCTCGGACCACGAGCCATAGTCTAGGTCACATATGTGCCTTTCCATATATCTGTACGTAACAGTATTTCCTGCCCTCTTATTATCCATTCTCAAATCATCAAGTACCATATATCAAATAGTATCACAAGTTCAACAAGAAAATTATATTAACTTCTTTACTAATTTCACATCACAATGTATGTCTCAGTGTATTCCAGTTCATTAGTATGTATGGACTATGAACAATTAGCAATATCAATGTCAAACACAAGGCATCATGCCACAAGTCTTCCAAACCATTTCCATTATGCATAAGTGTATGAATGCATAAATGAGTGTAAACATGGTAAATCAATGCAAACCAATAAAGCAACAGTGAAGGTACAAGTCACAAAGCCACAAGTCATATTAAGACTTGGATCAACTCAACCATGAAATGAATCATACAAATTGTCTCAACCAACATAAGAGTCTATGCCCCTCTTTACTTCCTCATATAACAAGTACGCCTCACAACTAAGTCTTGTATCACCAAGAAGCTGCACTCTTCTATATATTATCATCCACAGTAAATCATACATCAAGTGTTCATCCACGTACTATCATAAATATATAAACCACAATTCAGGTCTAAACTTAGTATCCTTCCTTTCTCCGATAATATATGTCACAATAAGAAAGAACTGAGTACAACATGACAATTTAGGCAATAAGTCTAATCACAATAACAAGGCAACAAGCCACCATCAACAAGAATCAACCTAATAGAAATCCATCCCGAATCACCACAAAGATGAATACAACTACACCTCATATTTCAGTACATAACGTAATGGCGACGTGCCTATAAAATCAGAAGTCATACCAACCTAGCTAATACCGAAGACCTAATCATGCTTTCTCCGATTAATTCTACACAATACATACGTTTCGCTAATCAAAGTCTAACTAAAGTAAGCCATAGCCTACCTCGAATGCAGAACAAGAGCCACGAACTACTCCACACGAGTCTTCTATTTCCGAAGCACCTCATAACGGTCAAAGTCTAACAATATGATGCTAAGTAAGCAACAAACCATGTATTTAAACAAGAACAACAATTTGGGGAAGAAGACCCACTTACTTCTACCCTCTTCAATGGATGAAACCATCCTTTAATGGTGAATTTATCATAACTTCTATCTCTACAATCATTAACCTTGGGTTTCTAATCAATTTTTACCCTTTCCAACAGATTTTAGAACAAAGCTTCCATTTTTATTAGAACCCTAAGTCTCAACATGCAATTTCAACCATAAGAAATCAAATTCCTTTCCTAGAAAGTTATAATCTATACTCCTAGATGATTAATCAACAATAAAATCAACAACCCACCAATTATTTAAGAGTTTACTAATTCTGGGGTTCTAGGATTTTCAACCACAATTGATGGACCTTAAAATAATCATGCAACTTGAAGAAGAAAGGAAAAGGAACAAATAAAGATGGGGACTTACTCTCCAAGATACTTGCACCAAAGAATGGAATGAATTTTGCCTCTTTCTCTCTTGAAAACTGACTTTGGGGTCTTGGGAATAATGGGTAGGAGTTGGGGGATTAAAATAGGGCATTCGCCTGTTAGTAATGGGTCAGAATCTTCCACTGATCGTTAAACGGTACCCCAGTCCCCGCCCTTTGGCATCGCCAAAGGCCACGGAACAAGCCGCACTAAAACGGGCATAACTCCCTCATACGGTGGCCAAACGCGATGATTCTTTTTGCTATGGCTTCTTAATTTCGATACGGATCTAATGGTTCAAAACTGACTCAAAAAAAGGTCGTTTGATCAATCTAGAGCCATTTCTATCCACAGACCTATGGCGAAACTCTTCGGAACCTCACCAAAACTTGTGGACCAGTTTAAAATCATTATATTATCATGTTGGAACTTCCAAAACATTGACATGGGGTCATCCTAAGCCGACGTTGACCGTGGTCAACTCTAACTCGCTTACTTAACTAGCTTCTCCATCAATGACTCAATTTACACTCGAACCTTGCGGAAACCAACCCAATGACTTCATTCAGTCATAGATCATACCAACGGGACTTGGGGAAAGGGTCAACAAGGTTAAATGGGTCAAAACACTATAACGACCAAACGGGTCGTTACAGCAACACACACTGAAATCATTTAAGTTGTAGAAACACAAATTATGGCAATTAATGAGTACATTTCCTATGAATTTTATTATGCAGTTCCTATATATATTTGAACGATTGTCTAGTGCCCCAAAAACAATTTTCGACTACGTATTCATGCTTAAATTACATGTTAAATGAATGGCTTAATGTGTTGAAACGAAGAGAACATGGTAGGTGAATGATTGGAATGAAATTCAAGAAGACAGCAATAATGCAAATACATCCATGCTTTAACTCAACTCAAGCCAAAGAAACTTATTCAATGGTCATCGCGAACCGCTTTTTGTCCCAAATCTTATGTGCTTTTTATAATAAACGTTGGTTACATTTCTTTACGTCATTTGTACCAGTAAACAGTTAAGTTGGAAGCTTGGGGATAAAAAAGGGTGGAAATCTATGCAAGAGGCAAAAGATTCTTAATAGGAACAAGGCCTAACTTTAAAAGAGTACAACTCCTGATGTAGGAGGAATTTGATTATGATTTTTGAATCAAAATTGTGTCCTTTGAAATCTAATTTCCAACGCTCAAAACCATCTGTCTATTGGAGACTTTTACGCAAAATTATGCCTATCTTACCAAACCTGTGCACTGGTGAAGAAGTTTTGTTCCCTAGAGCTACAATATGTCTTGCTTGGCCGTAGACCACCAGAGCACAACCTTACTCACTGGTAAGGTAGGTTCCTTGAGCTAAAAATCTATTCTAGGAAGGTCAGAAACTGTCACAACCTAAGACGTAGGCCGTGACTGGTACCTGAAGAGCCATTACCCCCAGGAGTACCCTGTTTTCTAGCATCACATTCAATTTGAGTAAGTGGGGCAAGTTCAAGAGGAAGAAGTTTCTAACGCTCAAAAGAAGAAAATTAAGGAGATGTTTAGAAACATAATAGGGAATAATGAACAATGTGGTCAAGACTTGAACAATTGGTTGGAAAAAGTCCAACAAGTGATAACGAAGCCATTCAAGGCATGAATTTCATCATGGAAGGCTTTATACAAGCTCTCAACGAGCCCCACCATGAAGAAAAAGTTGAAAACGCGGAGATTTTGAGCCAAGGATGGCTAATGAATCAAGCTCAAAAACTTGGAGTATATGAGAATCACCGTGAAGGCATTTCACGTCCTTTGAGGAATTTAATGATTTGCTTGAATGAAATTGAGATGGAACTTGAACAAGTGTGCACTAATTGAGGAAATTACTTAAGTATGTGTGGGTAGTATCACTTTAATTGTAGTTTGGAACAAGTTTTGGTTACAAAATTGTTGCGTGAGGTTGAACTGATCGATGGAAAGAACAAAGCTGTCAAACCTAGGTGTTGAGCGCAATCGCGCAAATGGATGAATTTTTTTTTTTGATAATGGTAATAGTTAATTATATATCCATAGGTATACTACATCAAAAAGAATGTAGTCCCCCTTTCAAAATGTTACACCTTATAGCTTGATCTCCTATCTATATTCTTCCTTACAAGTAATCTAAAACATAAAAAATATCTTCAGTTTGACCTAAAACTTCTTGTTTACACCAAAAATAGTATAGAGCTAAACAATTCATTTTAAACTTCTGTAGGTCACTTTGTTTGCCCTAAAAATATCTCTGATTTATTTCTTTCCATACTGTCTACCAAATACATGCTGGGACAATTTTCCATTTTTCTTCCGTCTTGCGGTATTGCCATCTCTGTTCCAAAGCCAGCCTAAGAACTCCTTTAATGCTCCCTGGTTTTACCCACCGATCTTCCCCGCATCGATGAATATCTTCCATAACTCGATCCGCCCATTTGTAGTGTAAAAAAAGATGGTTGATTGTCTCTCGCTTGTTTCCCACATAAATAGCATCTAGAGCAATAACCGGAACCTCTCTTTTTTTAAATTCTCATGAGTCAACACTACTTCACTTTGCTAATAGCCGTGAAAAATAATTTACCTTGTAAGGTATTTTAGTTTTCCATATCATCTTCCATGGCCATCCTACCTCCCGGTTGTTTGATGCGTTCGTGTCTCAGAAGCGTAATTTACAAAGAACAAACCTTTGTTGTCTACCGTCCAAACCATATTATCTCTTTCTCCCGTTAAATTATTGAATTGAGTAATCGTGGAGTAGAAGGTCGTATTCTTTCCATTTCCCGGCCATTTAAATGTCTTACGAGGTGTAAATTCCAACCTTGTCCGTCCATAATTCAAGAATCGTAGCTTGTTATTGAAGGCATAATGTGTATAGATCCGGATAGAGTTGCTTTAGAGGTTCGACCAATCCACTTGTCATCCTAGAAAGAAACTTTCGTGCCATTGCCAACTTTGAAACTCGGATCCGCTTTAGGACTAAAAGGCCATAGATTTCTAATTGTTCTCCATACACTACAACCATATGGTATTGTCACCACATTTGTCATCCAAATTATTCTCCATACCATACTTTGCAGAGATGACCTCCTTCCATAGCATATTGTCATTGTTACAAATTTCCATAACCATTTCATCATCAAACTTTTGTTCTCGCATTTTCATGTCTCCATCCCCACACCTCCTTCTTTCTTGTTTATTGTTACTTCTCCCAATTGACCGATGGAACTTTTTCTTGTCTTCATTACCCTACCGTAAAAAATCCTTCTTAAGGCATCAATTCTTTTATCACACTCACCGGAGCAAAATCGACATCATGTAAGAAGGTAGAGCATCAAGCACACTATTGACCAAAGTCAGTCTTCCTCCCAAGGAGAGATACTGACTTTTCCAGTTTGTTAATCTCTTCTCACACTTCTCCACCACCCCATTCCATATTCCCTTGGACTTTCTTTTTTCTCCTAAAGGCATGCCTATATATGTTGTTGGAAGTTCTCCTACTTTACCTCCCAAATTTTTCCGCCAAACTTTCCAAATCATTTTTATCTATGGGATAAACGGCTTTTCCAAATGATACGTAGCCCCGATACTCATCGCTTCAAATAGGATGAAGATGACCCTCAAAACCAGTATCTGTTCTTCCACTGCTTCACAAAAAACCAATGTATCATCTGCATATTGCAAATGAGTTATTTTCATTTACTAATCTATTGTCCACCTGAAATCCCCTAACCCAACCTTTTACCTTTGATATTTGAATCATGTTACTCAAACCTTCCATTGCTAAGATAAAGATAAATGGGGATAAAGGGTCTCCCTGTCTCAAACCCCTTTGAGAGGGGAAAAAGCCATTTGGGGTTCTGTTAATCAAGACAGAGAATCTGACTGTACTAATGCATTGCTTATCCATCTAATCCAAATGGATGAATTTTCCTGAAGTGTGATCACATCCTACTAGCGCGATGTTGCTATTTGAAAAGAAAATTTGAATAACTGTGATTGCCACCCTAAGCTCGCGATCGCTGCGTCTTGGGACTGTGCAACAAACAATTGCTCTATCCAGAGCTGAGTTTTAGCTTTCCAAACTACTTTTTTGGCTTAATTCATTCCTCATACATTGTTTTACATGTTGCGACCTTGATCTTACTTGGAAAGCCTTTTGTAGGAACTTCTTGATTGAAAAATGAGTACTAGTTCGTTTTAGACAGGAAATGAAGATGATCGGATTATTGAGGAGGAAGAATATGGCCACACCAAGTTTGTTTCCACAGCTTGCTAGAAGTGGAATGGGACTGACTTGTCCAAGAAAGTTATCCCTGAAAGGGGAATTTCTATGCAAGTAGTTGCAGCTACTTTTCCATTTTTCCATGATCGTTTGCATCGTGCGAGATAGGATTGCTTTGTAACACCTCCCCTCCCCCATGTAATGCCAATGAGACGGTTGTTTCAAGGATCAAGTGGTGGCGGTTAAGGAGAGAACTTTCAGGGTTGGAGCAGAGGAGATAAACAAAAATTATGGGTTGGGTAATCATGATATAACTCTTCTTGAGGAGAAAAAAGCTATAGACAGGAAATGGGTTGCTTCTAAAGTTAACCTATGAAAGGAGCCTACATGGGCTATGCTTTAGCAGAAGATTTATTCCACTGACTTCAATACAGAGGCACAGATTTGGTTATCCATCATCTGCAACAGGATCCAACCAGTACAAAATGAGAGTAAGATTCCCTTTTATAGAGCAGTGATAGTGGAAACATTGCTAACTAGATTCCAGTTTATATGTGTCACCTGATTCTTTGGGCTATAAAGAACTGTGTAAAGGGTAATAATAAGAGTTTGTTCTTCCCCTCTTTTATTACTAAATTGTGTATGGCAATTGGAGTAGATTTGAGTGGTTACGATGTTTGGACTGCTCTGAAGATCCAGATTTGTCCCTTGAGAATGACAGGATCAGGCACAGTAATTAAGAAAAGAAAGTTGTACACTAGTTTGACTTTGGGAGCTACAAAGTCTTCCACTGAACTTGGTAATGGTACTAAGAATGTTCAGACAACTCCTAGTGCTTTTATTTGAACCTAGCTACCTCCTTACATGCCCAAGCCATTTTAGCACCTCTCCACTCAAATTTCAAGAGCTTAGGCTACTATTAGAGAGTTGGTGTCTGGCCTTCCTTTTGGGCCACATGAGGGTCAATATTACACCCCGTATCTTAGAACCAAGGTTAGACTCGTATTGTTAAGAGTTTTAGTGGAAAAATTGAAGGTTTGAACGTTTTGCGAAAATGGTTGATAGGCCTAATTCAGGCAGCCGTAACCCCTTGATTAGTTGGAAATTTGAGAAATTACCCTTCATGAAGTTGTAGTACGCAGAAATATCTTTCCAACTATGTAAGGACCAGGAAAATCAGAGATCGGAGCAAGGAGATATGATCGTAGCAAGATTGCTAATAGTAAGGCGCTTAAGATTCGATAGAATCGGCTAAGTTTTCGATACGTCAGCCTTCCAAAGAAAATTTCGTGAAAATCTGTTGAGAATTTGAGAAAACTCAAAGCATGAAAGTTATAGATCTTTGAAATACTTTTCCAACGATATGTTGTAGAGGCTGAATGGAGCCCTGTACAAGAAGTTGTACCAATTTTACCGAACACTGCGCAAAATCGACACAGACGGCGCGTGAGGGCCCGTGACGGCGAGTGTAATGGCCCCGCGTCGCTGGCTGAATACACAAAAACACCCTCTCTGACCAGAGACCTGCAGAGGGTCCCGTGTTGGACGTGTGACGCAGGCCCAACGCAGATGGGTCGGGTTTTCGCGTGAAAACCTCATATTTTTCTTATATTTAAGCTTGGGGTTTATTTCCCTAACACCCCTAATCACGAAAAGTCATCCTAAGGTAAGAGAACAAGTCTCAAGCCTCAAGAACCCTCCAAGGTAAGTTTTCCCAATGTTTCTAGCATGAATTTAACTTCTAAATACCATTCTAACATGATTGAACTCTTCTAATCCATAGAACCTTGATTGAGACGTTATTGTTGGACGAGAAGCCCTAGATTTTGAATTTAATTCTCGTGAACATCAAAGAGGTATGGTATTTATACCTAAATTGATTATAGTGTTAGAGTTATCATTATAAACCATGGATTCTTGGAATAAGCTAATGGGTTTGATGAAGAAAACCTTATGAATTATTGTATGGGTTGGATTGTTAACTTAGGGTTGTTGAAATCATTTGGGTGATGAAGAATGATGTTAACTATATCTAATTGAGATTTTAGAATCACCTAGAAGTAATAGAATGAGAATTGGGTGAAGGAAACACCATTACAGAAGGTTGTAGAGCTTTATTCCCACCAAGTGTTTGATAAAATGCTTAGGTGACTAAAGCATGGATATTATTGCTAATATGGAATTCCATTGACTTGTGTTGCTATAGATTAAAGTTGAAAGGGTTGACGAACGTTGTGTTACGCTCAAAGGCCGAAATTAAGGTATGTGAGGCTAACTCTCTACATTTGGGAAGGTTGATGATTCTCCCTATGACACGGTTCATTGACTATTACGATTTGCCCCAGAATTACAGTTATATCTTAGTTCCATGAATCTAGTTTCGTAATTCATTCGTGACTTTCATTTTGAATGTTGTGAACTTAGAACGTAATCTATATAGACTCGAATTTGATACCCATGAGTCTCAGTCTAGAAACTCAGCATGCTTAGAAATCGTTAAGGCTTCAGACCCATAATCAGTCCTTGAATACATGTCTCAATTTAGCAATGTTCATTATTCCAGTGATCTCAGTTTCTTAATAATAATAATTAATGAATATTGAACATATGTATTTTTCCTGAGGGCATAGTCTCATGTATACGTATACTTGGCCGAGGCCATTGACCGACGCACTTACTTGGCCAAGGCTACTGATTTGTGCACTTATATTGGGCCGAGGCCCCACATATGATTAACTAAATTAAAACAGGTGAATTCATATTCAGAACAGGGAGTACCTATTACTTTACTTCTTTTGTCCTATTCAGTTATCAGTTTCAGTTTCAGATTATATATACATGTTTATTGATTTGGGATGCCTTTTCCGAGCACCCCACTTACAGTTCTTTCCTTCAGTTGCTTTACATACCAGTTCAATTCAAATGTGCTGAATGTCCCTTTTGCCCGAGGCTTGCATCTCACGATGCAGGTAACGATTTACAAAAAGTGTGACGATTCGCGTACAGGGACATTCTCGTACTCAATATTTGGTGAGCCCCATTTTTCTGGGAATTATCATTACTTTACGCTTTCGCATTTACGTACGCTCGTTGTTTTCATTACTTCATTAGAGGTTTCATAGACTAGAGTAACAGTTAGACAGAGTCACAGGATTTTCATGTTAAGCCATGTTGGCTACAGTTATACTTCAGACTTATATTAGTGTTTCCACACTTTGATTATATATCATTCAGATTTTCAGTATATCAGCATGTGTTAGTTTATTTTTTGCATTCAGTATGTTATGATACCACATGTTAATTCAGTCAGCCAGTTGGTTCTCTCGGTCACATGTAGTCAGGAACTGGGTGCCGTGTTACGTCCAGACCCTGGTTTGGGGCATGACAGTCAACCCAAGACCTTGTACAACATTGTTGGGCGGTAGAAGAAAATTCCAGAAAGGAAGTATGGGTTGGAGAAAAAGTATGAGAAACAAAAAGATCATTGGCGCACTAGAAGAGTATCAGAAAAAGGATAAGAAGAGAGATAGATTGTTGGCGGGGATGTGGAAAAGCATTATGATCTTTTGTGGATGAGATTCAGATGTAGATGATTCTAAAGATCATGATGGCTGGGCGAGCCCACTTTAGTACCCCAAGTGACTTTATGGTTTCAGGGAGTCCCTCCTAACTTGAGCCTTACCATTGTTTCGTTGCGTTGAGGACAATGCAACATTTAAGGTTGGGGGAGGATATTATCTTGCTATGGATTCTATATGTAGCCTCACTATTGTGTTTTGTGGATATGATGTATTTTGTATACTTGGTAGCATGGATTGATCATCTTTCTTTAGTCACTTTTGTTATACTAGTTTTATTCTTGTATTTGTTTTTGTTGAATAGTTAGTTTTAGTATCCTTAGTTTATATACTTGTTAGTAGTCTTAAAAACCTCCTTGATTTTTATTTGTGTCGCGTTTTTTTTTTTTGTTTTTGTAATAACCCAAATTTAAATAAGGGTTATTTGGTAATTTAGCCTAGAAAGAATTAAAAAAAAATGAAATTAAAAGGAATGGGCCAAGCCCATTCTCTTATTCTCAGTTGCTACTCACGTTTAATAGAATAGTAGGGCATTAGAATATTCTTGTTTTGGAACATAAGCAGGGAAACAACAAATAATAATAATAATAATAATAATAATAATAATAATAAGGATTGAAGGGTGTCGGCAATGACAATAAGGAATTCATTAGCCACTGTTTTGGGTGATAAACTTCAAGTATTGACATCAACTTTTACATACAGTGGTACATATATATATATATATATATATATATATATATATATATATATATATATATATATATATATATATATATATATATATATATATATATATATATATATATATGAAGAAAGTGGGTTATCTCTACCCTCATATTAGCTATATCAATGATTGGAGGATTTGGTCGGAATTAGATAAGGAATTTGGGACTTTGGAAAGCTATTATGGAAAGACAATTTTTATGCCGTTTCAATTTCTACTATTTTGAACTAGAAGACATAATTTACAACTAATGATTGGATAATAATTAGAGAGGGGCTACATGAGTAATATAATGATGACTGAATGATGGATTATATGGTAATATAGTAGTAGTTTTCTTTGATTAATATGAGGAACAACATATTAAGAAGCCACTATTGGCTATTCGAAGCCCCAGCTTCGGCATAGTACTTTGCTGCAATTTCGAATTCGGTCTTAAATCATTTATACATAGTTTATTATTATTTGGAAAACAAGTGTTAATATATTGGACAAGAATTCCACTAATTAAGCTTGAGCAGTGAAGTTAAGATATTCTTACTTTTAGTTCATGGCTTAAGGTGTGAGATATTAAGGGTTACCTCTAAGCTTGAAAGCTAGGGATATTGATATTTGACCCCAGCTAGCATAATTGACATCGTTAATCAATATTTTTGCATAGATTGAGGCTATTGGAGGCCGTTTGGTTGGTGTTCTAGACGTTGCAAGGTTGGGGAACTTGTCATTAGCGAGATAAGTGAGACTTTAAGCTTTGGGTGCTTGCTTTTCAAACCCATTTTAAAATATGTTTTGTCTGCCTGGTCCATGTGTGACGAGCGTGTGCATGGCAAAATCGATGGTCCTTGAGGCTAGCCGAATATATTTTATTTTCAAATACTCTAAAACTCTCTTTATAAATTATTTTGTAATGTGAAGCCATGATATTGAGGCATTGTGTATGCTTCTTGATGATATTGGGGCATTGTGTATGCTTCTGTTAGTAGTGTTTATGCTTATGTTTGGCACATTGTGTATGTTGTCGTGGACTCCTAGTGTTGAGTAAGTTCTTTAATAGGCGTTTGTCATGTCCTTAGTGTAAATTATGTTGAGATGATTAAAATACTTGTTAAACAGTGATTTGGACCTTGGTTGATATTATATAATGATATATTCATGTGCATAATTTGTGCTTGTTGTGTGTTTGTATTTTCTAACACTTGTTCCAGAGGTATTTAAAGTGGCGGGTCGAGGATCTTACTCGGTTATATTTATATATAACTCACTCCTTACCCGCATGGCCATGCAGATACCATATGCTGAGAATGAGGCTTATGGTTGAAGATTTCGTGAGTGGATTCGATTCTTTGAGGTAGGCCACCGCATTGTTCGTGGGCAGCCATTTTAGCATTATCTAGTTTATCTCTGGTTATTTCTTTTATTTTAGGTTTACATGCTGGGATACCAAACGCTTCATGAACTCTTGTTAGATGCTCCATGGTCTTGGTGTGAGATTTGGGCTAGAGATTCCCTTATCTTAGTGATGGTTGGAGTTTCACAAATTAAGTATGGATTTGGTTGATAACTATTTTGTATTTATTATTGACAATGTTGTTGGACCTGCACTTGTTTTCTTTTAGTACCTTTGTAAATGATTATTGGTATGAGATATGGTTCACCTGGCAGGTGGTGTGTGCTGGGAGCCACTCATGTCTAGTGGTATTTTGGGGCGTGACACTTTTTCAAGGTGAAATTTGTTTAAACCGTGTATATTTTTAGGATAGCTAGTGATGATCAATGAATAAATGGAGTTGGTTGTGATCTTGTTGTCCTTAGCCAACTTGTGGCTTGTTTGGTAACAACAAAATTTAAACTTTAGCATGAGCTGTTGGTTTTGAAATGAAAAGGGAAAATGATTGAAGTTGATGACTCTTGTTATGACTTTTAGACTCAATTTTTTCTTTTATGTTCACTAATTAGTCCTTTAGTGACATAAGTAACCTTTTGAATTCATTTGTTTCAATTGGGCCTTGATACATATTCTATTTGAGTTTGCATATGTTATACGTGGTGAGGTTTGTTTGTGAGTTCCTGTGCATATCTTGTGGTCTAGAACATTCTCTAATATGTTTCAAGGAAAATTTTTAGGCTACACCTGGTTTAAAGAATGATGTAGGCTTTTCTTAGACTCAGATTGTGCCTTAAATTGCCTGCCCTTACATGTTTTTCCTATTCAATCTCATTTGAGCCTTGAACCTTCTATTGGCAATCCTGTTAAAACTTTTACCCTTTTGCTCTTAATAATCCTATATTTTGGCACCCTACCTTCCTAAGTTCTTTGAAATTAAAAGATAGGCGATAAGCCTATCTTTTAATTTTGGGGGATGGTCGGTGAAGTTGTGATGTCAAAGTTGCTTGAAAAGTGAAAACGTGAAAAGTGAAAGAAAGATAAAAAAAAAGTGACAACAAGGCAACTTCTTGTGTCTTCAAAGAGATAAAAAAGAAGATCCAGGAAAGGATGAATAAAATAACTGTGAGTAAAATGAAGATTAGGTGTTGGGAAAAAAATGAAGCATAGGGAGGAAAAATAGGCACACCGTATAGAGACTTATCATCCCAGTTTCAGTAGTTTATGACTCACTAAGGAATTATTCATGTGACATCTTGTCCGTTCACCCTTTAGCAGAATGACGTAGCAGACAGGTAGAATAGGCACCTTATTGAGACAGCTCGCCCTCTTCTCATTCAATCCCATGTTCTGCTGCATTTTTGTGGCGATGCAGTTGTCACGTCGTGTTATTTAATTAATGGAATGCCCTCATATTCCATTTAAAATCAGATTCCTTATTTAGTATTGTTTCCTCCGTCACCTTTATTCTCTCTTCCTCTCATGTCTTTGGGAGCACATGTTTTGTTTATAACTTTAAGTCTCTGGAAAAGATAAATTAGCCCATTGTGCTCTCAAATTTGTCTTTCTTGTTAATTCTGAGGTCAAAAGGGGTATCATTGCTACTCACCTGATCTTTGTGGGTACTTTATGTTAGCCGATGTCATATTTTGTAAGTCTCGACCTTACTTTACATCTTTTTCTCTGATCATCCAGATATCTCTAATGTCTTACGTATACCGACTTTTGAGGAATCTAGCGTTACCTTTACATCTCCAACCATAGTGTCACCACTCGTAACTTATCATTGGAAGGCATAAAAGCCAAATATGGGAACCCGACCCTCTTTTTATATTTGAGCGCTCCATTAGGTGATTTGAGACAGGTCTATAATATGTTTTTAGACTTGTCAGCATGCTCGAGTTTAGACCTGAGGAACTCGAGGGTGATTTAGCACTATTGGAACCATGTCTAGCATTGAAATTTTTTGCTATATGGTGCCTCCTTGGTGATTGCGGGGACACCAGTCGCAATCGTGAGGCATGAGTGGAACAAGGTACCGTGATCGCGAGGTGTAGACACACAACTTTGTAGGCTTGGGTTGGTCAGACCTCAGTCAACCCTACTGCGCGATTGCGAGGAAAGTGGCTGCGATTACATAGGGTCACCAGGTGCTAGTTCGCAAACGTGAAAATAGGGCATGCTATTGTGATTGAGACTGTGTAGCTATAAATATTAGCTTTTCAAGATTTTGGGATTGGAAGGGTTTTTGGCTCTCAGATTTAAGCAATCCAAAAGTGAAATTTCGTCCTAATATTCTAGGTATGGATTCCTAACACTACCCTAGTGATTATACTTCAATTTCATGAGATTTGAACCAGAGTCTCATGTGAAAATTAAGGGTCAATTAGGAAATTTAGCCCGAATCCCAAGAGGGATAAATCCCTAATTTGAGCTAGCAAACGAATCAAAATAGAATTTTTATTACTGCATTGAGTTTCTTAGCTTATGGGTAACGTATCCACATATTCAATTTCGAAATCCGAACCGTTGACTAGAGGACCAACTTGGAATTGACCAAGAGTTGACTTTAACCCTAAGGCATCCTAAAATTATGGGAATAGTTCACCTAGATTAATTTGGGCCAGTTATTGATGAATTTGAATTAATTGAAGCCATTGGAGCTTGTTTAGGTGAAATTTGACATTCTAAGTAAAGGTGTGGCAAACAGAATTTAGACAAGTGAGGCTTTAACTCTTAGTTTGCTTGCTTTTCTTAAAAAGCATGTTATATGTGATGTTTGTGTGCACTTAAACCACTAGTTCATGTGAGTGGGCAAACATGAGCTAGGTTTGATATTTATGAAGTACCTAATTAGTCTAAAAGGGTCGTTTATTGTGTTTTTACTTTTGATACTTCTTATTGATATGAGCATGATGTGATACTTGTTTAGCTTATTAGGATTCATTATCACTTAGTTGAGCACACTACAGCGATGCCGCATATCAGGCTAGTCATGCAGTGCTAGTAGGTTATATATTCACTTATGCGGCTTTCTTGATCAACTCTACCTGGATAGTACCAGGACCCTTGCGCCCCGGCCCTTGATCAAATAAAGTTGGTCGCCTTATGACCCACAACAAAAAATGAGCCTTGCGACGAGCCGCGAACATTCCTTGATCCGGCAAATTTAGTTAATATTTTTAATGTGTGTATCTGCGATTGTCTCATTTCTTCCGTGGAGAGGGGGTCCACCTTCTTCTATTTCTACATCTAGGATTCGACTTGTTTCATGGATACTAATAGGAATTCAACCATTATGGCAAGGTAAAGTTTGATTCAGAGGGAGAAGATGAGGCAAGAACGTCCTGAATAATCGACTTGTTTGCCAAGCAGAGTCTCACGAAATCTTCCCTCTATGCCTTCAATTACATCAAAAAAGTGTTTTGTAAACTTTATTATGATCGTCCCTTATTGGTTGTCCCCAGATTCCAGTATCAAGAAGTGTATCCACCACATTACTAATTCTCCTAGCATAGATCTACTGGTTGTTAATAGATTAGTAAGGGTATTGTTCCGATAGATAACTCTTCTATAGAGTTCATTGGTGTACTTTGGGATTGTATGGGCGACTTATCCTTTTACTTTAGATTTCGGACTTCCATTTATATATGATGCAGTTTGAGACTATTTTCCCTTTCATTTTGTGTGTATTGCCTATTTTAGCTTAGAGGCTTTGCCTTGTGGGTAGTAGCTCCTCAGGTGCCCTGTCGCGGCCTAAGTGCCAGATTTGGGTCGTGATGGACTTGGTATTAGAGCACTAGATTTTTAATTTTCTTGGAGTCATGGAGAAATATCAAGTAGAGTCTTGTGGATCAAAGACAAATATGTTTTTACTTATCTTCGAGGGGATACACAGACATTTTAGGAACAAATTCCCTTATTATCAATTGATGTGCTATAGCGTTTGATTAGGGAAATAATTCTTCTCTTCAATAGATGGTTAGGGCACGTTTGTTCGCATCTGTAGGGCAAAGGAGTGCACTGCAACACGAGACACAGCAGGGAAGAGAGTCGTATCACGAGCATAGGCTCCAGCACCACTAGCCACCAGGGCTAGAAGTAGACCCCCAAACGTTAGACAGGCACCACTCGAACTTCCAGCAAAGAAAGAGGTTCAGGACAACCCAGCAGCAGGCCCAATTAAGAGAGTCGCGGTTTCAGTACCACTAGAGTTGTTGGTCATGATGGTATGAGTCTTAGAGGCTATTGTTCCCTGTCTGGACAGAATGGCGCCTCCAGCTACTTGTCAAACTTATGAGGCGGTAGGTGGTCAGCCTCTAGCAACTCATACACCAGTGTAACAGGTTGCACCGGGTTTTTTATACGCCACTGCCTTTATTAGCTCCACAACCAGCAGTGGTGGCAGCACAACCAACGGATCACCTAGGGGTGCAGTTTTGATTACAGGTAGGAGAGCAGTTGCGCTACTGATGAGATCAGGCCTTCTTGAGATTTGGACCACCAAACTTTGATGCATATACAAAGGTTTATAGACAAGAAGTAGAATATTCACACAATTGCAAACTAATAGGATCGACTTTACAGTGTCTCACTTGTCCGAGTTGGCAGAGTCCTGGTGTAATACTATCATCCGTACCAAATGTGCAGATTCACGTGCCAGAGAGGTAGTATAGGATGTTTCACGTGTGGAGAGCAGGATCACTATGTTAGGTCACGCCCCAAAGCTACAAGTACACGACAACCAATAGTTCAACAATAAGGAGCTATTGCGACCTATCTGTGGCTGTAGTCCTAGCTAGAGCAACACCTTAGGGAGGTCACAGAGTGGCTACGCAGGTTGCACAGGGTTCTCAGGGTGCACAATAGCGGATGGACAACCTCGTTTCTTTACTTTGGCTAGACAGGATGCAGATGCGTATAATGCAGTGGTTACAAGTATTCTCACAATTAGATCTCATGCAACGTTTGCCTTGATAGGACCCGAATCCACTTATTCTTATGTATCTTCATTCAATGCTACTTGTTTGTAGCGAGGACTTAATTTCTTAGCTTTTTATAGTTTCAACCCTAGTAGGGGAGTATATAGTATATCAGGTGTATCGAGATTGAACAATTACCATCCAGGGTAGATAGACCTTGGTGAATCTTATTGAACTTTAGATGATTAATTTTGATGTAGTATGGATTGGTTGGTGGAGTGTTACGCCACACTTGATTGTCATAACAAGCTTGTTCGATTTGATATACCTGGTGAGTCGACTTCAGGGCTCGGAATTTGATTAGCTAAGGTTGTTTAGTATTCATAGATACAGCCGGGATGCTAGTGCTGAGACAATAACTATAGAAAATTTTCTCGTGATACGAGACTATCCAGATATGTTTCTTAAGAATTTTCCAAGATTACCTCCCACCCGAAAGATTGAATTTTGCATAGATACACTACAGGGGGGCTCAACCTATTTCTATTCCCTCGTATCGCATGGCACTAGCTTCGTGGAGAGAGAGCTAAAGAAGTAGATTCGGGATTTCCTTTATAAGGGCTTCAGTAGGTCCAATGTGTCACCTTTGGATGCACTAGAGTTGTTCGTGAAAAAGAAAGATAGTTCTATACTGATGTGCATTGACTACAGACAGTTGAACAAAGTTACCACAAGATTGAATTGAGCTTAGGTCATCACTCGTTGAGAATCAAGGAGGATATCGCAAAGACAACATTTTGGACTCGGTATGGTCACTACGAGTTTTTGTTCATGTCCTTTGGGCTTACAATCGCCCAAGAAGCATTAATGGATCTCATGAACCAAGTGTTCAAGTTGTTCCTCGATTCTTTTGTTATAGTGTTCTCTGATGATATATTGATCTACTCTCCAGCCAGGCAGAGCATGAAGGCCATTTGGTCATGTAGTCTCTAAGGATGGTATTCTAGTTGATCTGAAGAAGATTGAGGTAGTACAAACAGTGGCCTAGACCCACTACTGCTACAGAGATTCAGTGTTTTAGGCTTGGAGTGTCATTACAGATGCATTTTGATGGGATTCTCAATCATACCAGCACCAATGACAAAATTAACTCAGAAGAATGTTTAGTTCAAGTGGACGGAGGAGTGTGAGTCGAGCTTTCAGAAGCTCAAGACAGCTTTGACAACAACCTTAGTATGACTTTGCCTACCAGAGAGGAAGACTATTCAGTGTATTGTGATGCCTCAAGAGTGGGCTTAGGTTGTGTTTTGATGCAGGGATGCAAGGGATTGCATAAGCCTCTAGACAATTTAAAAATCACAAAAGAACTATCTGATTCATGATCTGGAGTTAGAGGCGGTGGTCTTTTCTTTGAAGTTATGACGACATTCTTTTATAGTGAGCCATGTGAGGAGTTCACCGATCACAAAAGTCTTATGTACATTTTCAAACAAAAGGATCCGTATATGAGGAAGCGAAGGTGGCTTGAGTTACCTAAAGGTTATGATATGACTATCTTGTACCACCCAGGGAAAGCTAATGTGGTGGCGGATGCCTTAAGTAGGAAGTCCATGGACAGCTTGGCTTCTATTTTAGCTTCTATTCGACCTTTGGCCATTGATTTTTAGCATTTTGGCTAGCCATGGTATTAGTCTTGATGTGACACCATGTAAAGGTATACTTGTATGCGTTGTTGCATAGTCTTCTTTGATTGAGCGAATCAAGGATCACTATCGCCAGTTTCTTGAGGTCAAATAGGTAGAGCTAGGGAAGATTAAGAGAGCAGTTGTTGACTTTGATAGGGTGATATGGCATTGTGTACACAGGAGGTGAGAGATTTGAGACGGACTATGGAGGAAGCTCATAGTTCTCGTTACTCTATACATCCAGGAGTTACAAAGATGTATCAAGACTTAAAACATTTTTGGTGGATGAGAATGAAAAGAAACATATCTGACTATGTAGCTTGTTGCTTCAATTGCTAGCAGGATAAGTATAAGTATTAGAAACCATGAGGGTTAGCTCAGAAATTGGTTATTCCTGAGTAAAAGTGGGAGAGGATTATCATAGATTTCATGATAGGTTTTCCACGTACTCTGAAGAAGCATGATTCACTTTTGGTGGATTATGGACAGACTTACTAAGTCCGCACATTTCATATACGGTTCAGACTACATTCATAGTAGAGCAGTTAGCACGGACTTATATTAGTGAGATAGTCCGGTTGCATGGGGTGCCTATTTCCATCCGTTTTGACAGAGACTCTTAGTTAACAACTCAGTATTGGTAGCTTTTCTAGAAGACGTTGGGTACCACAGTTGAGGTAAGCACATCATTTCACCCGCATACTAACAGTCGATCTAAACAAGTCATTAAGATCTTGGATGATAGGTTGAGAGCTCATGCCATTGTCTTTGGAGGTCATTAGGATGATCAGTTTCTTTCAGTAGAGTTTGCCAACAATAGCAGTTACCAGTCTAGTATTACGATGACACTATATGAGGCATTAAATAGTAGATAGTATCGTTCTTCAGTTGGTTTGTTTGAAGCATGCAAGAGAAAGCTTTTAGGTCCGGAGATGGTACAACAAGCTTGGGACAGCGTGAATATAATACAAGAGCGGCTTAAGACAGCTCAGAGCTTGAAAAAGTCCTATTCAGTCAACAGAGTCTATGATTGGAGTTCATTAAGGGCCAGTTTGTATATTGAAAGGTTTCACCTATGACGAGCATCATGAGGTTTGGCAAAAAGGAATAGTTGAGTACGAGGTATATTGACCCTTTGGAGATCCTGAAATGGATCAGGGTAGTGTCTTACAAATTAGCTTAACCATCGGCTTTATCAGGGGTTTATTAAGTATTTCATGTTTCTATGCTTCGAAAATATTGCCCCGACTGGATTCATACTATTGATATCATCGACCACGAGTCGGTTCAAGCTCGATCAGAAATTGGCCTATGAGACAAGTAGGTTCGCCACGTAAGGTCCAAGAGTATTCCTTCTGTTAAAGTATTGTGAAGGAACCATCCGAGAGAGAAGGTTACTTAGGAGGCGGAGCAAACATCTGGACAGATACCCACAGCTTTTTAAGACTCCAGGTACATTAATAGACTCGTTCGATGATAAACGTTATTTTTAGTGGGGGAGAGCGTAACAATGCAAACTCTTATTTTTTTGCATTTGTACTCTTTTCTGTAATTTGATACTTTGGATAGCTCCGAATCATATTTTTGGACTTGATGAGATTTTTCGGGTTGAAACACGAAGGACTCTGGAAGGTTCTTTAATGTGATTTTGTTTTGGAAGGCTTAAAAGCCAAATTTTGGAACCAAACCCCTCTTTTTAAGTTTCAGCGTGTCGTTGGGTGATTGAGACTTTACGTAAGTCTACAATATGTTTTTAGACTTTTCAGGCATGCTCAGATTTGAACCGGAGGGGCTCGGGGTGATTCAACACCATTGGAATCATGTTTAGCATTGTAGATTTCTGCTATTTGGTGCCTCCTTCGAGACCGCGAATGCACCAGCCACAATTGCAAGGTGCAAGTGGGACAAGGCATTGCAATCGCGTCCGCAGTTTAACAAAACCATGAAACGAGTAGTTGGTAAATCAAAATTAGAACTAGCACAATTCGCAAAATTAGAAGCCTTGAGATGTTACTGCTGATTTTGCTTGTGTTTAATCTTTTCCAATTAGAAATCATATTGGAATTTCTTCTACAATAAGCGAATTTATTAGATTGCTTTATTCAAGGTATAGGCACGCAACCGCATAGGCTTGGGTTGGTCAGACCCACTCTCCTACGCAAGCACAAAGAGAGTGATTGCGATCACAAGTCACCAGGTGCTAGGTCGCAAACATGAAGACAGGGCTTGAAATCAGGATATAGGCCCTGTAGCTATGAATATCAGATTCTTAAAATTAAGAATCAGTTCATGCGTGATTTTGGGCTTGGAAGGGTTTTGGGCTCTCGGATTTGAGCAATCAAAAAGAGAAATTCATCCTAATATTCTAGGTATGAATTCCTAACACTTAGTGACTATACTTCAATTTCATGAGATTTGAACCATAAAATCATATGTAAATTAAGGGGTCAATTTGGAAATTAAGTCCTAATCCCAAGAGGACAAATCCTTAATTTGAGCTTGTAAATGATATCAAATAGGATTTTATTATTGCATTAAGTTCCTTTGCGTAATCCATTGACAGATTCAATTTTGAAATCCAGTCCGTTGACCCGAGGGTCGGGTTGGAGTTGACAAGGAGTAGACTTTGACCCTAAGGCATCCTAAAATTATGAGAATAGCTTCCCTAGACTAATTTTGGTCCATTTGAACTTGAGTAGATTGAAGCCATTGGAGCTCGTTTGGGTGGACTTTGGCATTTAAAGTAAAGGTTTGGCTAATAGAATTCAGGTAAGTAAGGCTTCAATTCTTAGTTTGCTTGCTTTTCTCAAGAACCATGTTATATGTGATGCTTGTGTGCATTTAAACCATCTAGTTCATGTGACTGGGAAAGCATAAGTTAGGTTGGGTATTTATGAAGTATCTACTTAGGCCAAAAGGGTCACTTAATGTGTTTTTACATTGTTTGATATTTTTTATCGATATGAGCATGACGTGATATTCATTTAGTTGATTTGCATTCATTGTCACTTGGTCAATCACACTATGATGATGTCGGGTATAAAGAATGAATCTTGGGCCTAACTGAACCCTAAAAGCTAACTCAAAGGGAGAAGGATTGCCAGAGCCATATAAGGAGACCAAGGAACACTTATCCCACCGATGTGGGACTCCAACACCTAACACCCCCCTCCCGGCACGCCCAGGACTAGACATCTGGAGCATGGACAATATAAGACGGGACCCAACATCGAAAACAATGAATTGGGACAAGCCTGACTCTGATACCATGTAAAGAAATGGATCTTGGACCTAGCTCAACCCCAAAAGCTAGCTCATAGAGAGGAGGACTGCCCAAGCCATTTAAGGAGACCAATGACCACTTATCCCACCGATGGGGTTGAGTTAGGTCCAAGATCCATTGTTTTACATGGTATCAGAGCCGGGCCCATCCCAATTCTTTGTTTAACCGATGTTGGGCCCTCATTTATATTGTTTACACTCCAGTTGACAAGCCTGGGTGAGCGGGGGATGGGGGTGTTGAGTTCTCCCACATCAGCTAGGCATGGGGGACTTGATCTCTTTATATGGACTTGGTCAATCCTCCCCTCATGAGCAAGCTTTTAAGGTTGAGTTAGGCCCAAGGTTCATTCTTTACACCAGGTATGAGCTAGTCATATAGTGGTAGTGCTAGTCATTTAGGGTAGACTGAAGTATTTTTGTGTATTGAGGTTGCTTAGTTCAGACCAGGCATTGTTAATTCATAAGAAAGTATATCTTAAGACATCTTTGAAGAGATAGGAATGACGAGATGTAGACCAATTGATATCCCTATGAATCGAAATCCTAAATCCTGCAAGGAAAGGATATAGGCGATTGGTGGTAAGTTCAATTATCTCATAGTTACAAGTCATGACATTTCTTTTGTTGTGAGTGTTGTAAGTTAGTTTATGGATTTTCCCTGTGATAGTCATTGAGATGCAGTAGTAACTTGGCTCCTTACAAAGTACTACACTTTGAGGATCGAAGCCATAAGCAAATCGTTGGATACCGAGTTAGGAAGATCACCTTCTGATAGACCTTCTACATCTGGATATTTAATTTTAGTAGAAGATAATTTGGAGTCCTGGAAGTGTAAGAATATGATTGCTCAATCTAGCGCAGAAGAAAAATATAGAGCAATGATTGTAGCAACTTGTGAACTGCTTTGAATCAAACGGTTGCTCAGAGAAATTTGGAGAATCAATGATATGTAACTTGTGTGTGGTAATCAAGTGGTCCTTCATATTGCATCAAATCCAATATTTCATGAAAAGACTAAGCACATTGAGATTGACTGACACTTAATCAGATAAAAGATACTCTCAAGAGATATTCTTACAAAATATGTGAAGTCAAGTGATCAGCTTCAGATATTTTCACCAAGTCCCTCACTAGTCCTCGTATTAGTTACATTTGCAAAAAGCTCAGTACATATAACTTATATGGACCATTTTGAGGGGGAGATCAGAATATTAATGCATATAGTATCCCACATGGAAAAAGATTACAATGTACTGCGTATAAATAGGGCTCGGTATACTAATGTAATTTTATGCATTTTAAGTAATATTTTCCCGTGTTATTTCTCACAACAACATGAAATGAAATTATGAAAATATATGATGATGATTTATATTCATTCATGCATGCTTTACAAGGTTGCATCCCGCCATTGAGTGAGGGAACATATTGAGTATGATTGTATTTAGGCCCGAGGAGATGTTATTTTCCATTACAAGTACATGTGTGATAAGAGATGAGAACATGAGCTAGCCCAATTCTCCAAGCTTCATTTTGGTGAGTCCACAATTGTAACTATGGGTGCTAGTTATTATGTTTTTATTGTTTTGCATAGACATGTTGCTTCCAGAGCACTTTATGTTACTCCCTGGTACATTATAAAGGCTCATACACATTGTAGGTAAGGTCATATGTTCGGGTGTAGTCTTCATCTGATTTCAAGTATATTTATGATTTCCATATAGTATGTGGTCTATAAAACATATGTTTATGATTTTAAAGTTATGAAGTTCATTCATCATAATAAGCGCAGTCTATGAATGGATAGAACGATTCATATGATTCGCTCCATGGAAGTTCAAGGCATCAGACATTGATCATATACACATGATTTTGAAGCATGATACTGTCAATCCCCTAAATAATAGCTTAACCAAACCCTAGATGAACCTTTTCGCTTCTTTAACATCGTCAACAACTACACGACAACAACAACATACTCAATGTAATCCCACAAGTGGGATCTGAAGAGGATAGAGTATATACAAACCTTACCCCTACCTTAATAACCCTTAGGAATTCAAAGACCCATAACTGATATCGAGATTAAGCCTCATATCCATATTTCAATCTATTTTGAAGTTAAATAATAGCATAAATTCCTCAATTCCATAGCTTCGTCGATAAATTTTATGTTCGACCACTCAATCTTAGGTTAGACCGCTTAGTAATGGGTTATAGCCTGATGACTCTTAGGGGCAATCCGATTTCTAATCTCGTGTTTTCCAACAAAATGGGATAACCCAAAGTTCTCTCGAACTCACGAACCTAATCTCCTCTCAAAGTCTAAGAATTTCGAAGGAGTGTGAATATTTGAAATAACTAGAAAAAAAATTTCTAAAATTAATCGGTGGGCCGCAACCAGGGCAGCTAGAGCCATATCGATGATGACCTAGTATTGAGGGTCGCGAATCCTTTACCAGAAATTCTGGATTTTTGTTTTGTACTCGAACCTCGTTGATCAATTCAAACCACTTTTAACCACATTGAAACATTATTTAACACCAAATGGCACATTTTGGTGTCACTTAAACACATAAATACATACCCCTTTGTCTCAATTGATTTCTTATTAGTCTGTTTAAAAAACATATTTCATTTTATATTCAGCTTGTTTTTTATTAGAACTTTCTCATTTTATCTTTAATTTAAAATTACCTTTCTTTTACATTCTTCCTTGAGCCGAGGATCCATCAGACTGCATACACACTATCTTTCCCAGAATTCACTTGTGAGATTGCACTGAGTTTGTTGTTGTTGTTGTTGTTGTTGTTGTTGTTCTTTTACATTCTTAAATCTTTTTCCCAATTAAATTTAAAATGTATAAAATGAAACCGAGGAGATAAGCACGCACGTACTCCATCACATATAAAAACAGGGGCACGAGATATTTTTGGAAAGATTCATTAATTAATTACCAAAGAACACAATTGAAACTAACTAATCAAACAAATAGAATTGCGTAACCTTTAAGGATTCTACTAGCAACACACAATTGAAATTATCCAAACAAATAGAATTTCGTACCCTTTAAGGATTGTGACTTCAGCAGCAAAGGGATAAAGACCGACAAAGAACCATCTGATTCCGGTAGTGGCAACAAGCGACAACATCGCCAATAACCTACAAACACTCAACGATCTTCACCATAGCTAATTTGAGACTATATTTTGTCTGGTTTCTGAGGATAGTGTTAACTTTTTTGAAAACATAAAAATATAAAAAAGAATTAGTGAAGCCGACGTGAATATAAAAACAATAATTTTATTTGAAATAAAACACCTTTCTTTTGGAGCTGACAAGTTGTGTTTTATTTACCACATGCGCCATTGTTATCCCTTTCAAAAGCTCCACTTCCCCACACAGTTACTTAGTTAGGCCATTTAATTAAGGGTGACAAAAAAGTCTCAAAATTAACTCTAGTTTTTTTTTTTATTGAGAAGGGGTGATAAACTTTAGATTAGTGATTAGGGAGTTTTGAGTTGCCCCAAAGTTATATTTTTAACACTTTGACCCCAAACTTTGATTTTTATACTTTGCCCCCAAGTTTTATTTTTAACACTTTGACCCAACCCATATAAACTATAAAATAACCCCTCCCCCCGCCCCACGCCCCTCCCTGCCCCAACCCCTCACCCCGCCCCTTGCCCCCACCCCCACCAAAAAAAATGTTTTTTTAAAAAAGATTTTGATTTTTTTGTTTTTTTTTGTACCACCCACCCCAGCCCCACTACCCCACCCTACAAAAAAAATTAATTTTATTTTTAAAAAAAATTTTGAAAATTTTTTATTTTTGGTTTTTATCACCACCCCTCCCCCCACCCTTGCCCCCACCCCCCACAAAAAAAATGTTTATTTTAAAAAAATTTTGAAAAGTTTTTTTTTTTTTGATTTTTTGCACCACCCACCCCCCACCCCTACCCTCCCAAAAATAATTAATTTTATTTTAAAAAAAAAAGTTTTGAAAATTTTTTATTTTTGATTTTTTGCATCACCCCCATCCCATTTACCAACACTTTGACCCAACCCATATAAACCATAAAATACGCCCTCCCCGCCCCCTACCTCTCACCACCCTGCCCTTGCCCCCACCCCCACCAAAAAAAATGTTTTTTAACAAGATTTTGAAAAGTTTTTTTTTGTACCACTCACCCCTGCCCCACCACCCCCCACCCTCTAAAAAAAAATTAATTTTATTTTTAAAGAAAAGTTTTGAAATTTTTTTATTTTTGGATTTTTGCACCACCCCTCTCCCCGCCCTTTTCCCCCACCCCCACGCAAAATAATGTTTTTTTAAAAAAGATTTTGAAAAGTTTTTTTCTTGCACCACCCAGCCCCCCCACTACCCCCTACCCTCCCAAAAAAATTAATTTTATTTAAAAATAAAGTTTTGAAAAGTTTTTGTTTTTGATATTTTTTTCACCACCCACATCCCCCCACCCGGAAAAAAAAAACTTGAAAAGAAATTTTTTCTTTGGTTTCTTACTCCACCCACCCACCAAAAAAAAAATTATTTTAAAAAAAAGTTTTGAAAAGTTTTTGTTTTTTGTTTTTTGTTTTTTTCACCACCCACCCAAAAAAAAAAAAATCTTGAAAAGAAGTTTTGAATTAGAGAGAGAGATACCTCCTCCATATATTGATCTTAGCAAACCCGGAAGAAGGCGGACAAAGAGGAGGCGTGGAATCGGGGAATCATTTCGAACGAGGAAAAACAAATGCTCCTTATGCAAAACAGCTGGCACAAAAAACAACATGTCCAAGCCGAAATGCTCCATAATTGTTAATTGCACTGTGTTGTAATAATAGTTAATTTCTGAAACTTGATGTCATTTTAATGTTATTCTTTTTTAGAATGATAATTTATGTTTTTGGTGTTTGTGAACTTGGTTTATATGATATGTTGATCGTGTTCAAATCACAAATGTGTGTATTCTTGTTAATAAATTGCTAAACAGTTTCCAACAAGTAATGAAGCTGTTGCAACAGCTCTGTAACTTGTTGGGTTTTATCCAACAAGTAACAAGACTTGTTGCAGCAACTAATATCTTGTTGGGTTTTATCCAACTGCTAAAAGATTTCCAACAAGTAAGCAATCTGTTGCAATAACTGACATGCTTTGTTGTAGCAACTAAGTTACATGTTGGGGTTTTTCTAACAAGTGGAGTGACTTGTTTGAGAAACTGGGTAATTTGTTGTGTTTATCCAACAAGAGTAAGGACCTGTTCAACAACTATGTCACTTACTGCCCCAGATACTACAGTTGTTGCAACAGATACTACTTGATTGACCCATATTTAGTGATCAACAAAGGGCATCAATGATATTTAGTGATGAACAAAGGAAATCAACGATATGTACTAACATCCTTAATCGATTAGATAGTAATTTCATGAATTAGATGGGCAATTCTAAGTGTATTCTTCCTAAATCGAGTGATCATTAGAGTGATTTGATGTGAAGTACTTAATTCAACGATAGTTAGTGATAAAAAAAATGAATTCAATGTTATTCAAAAGATAAACAAAGGAGTTCAATGTGATCAATATCGTGAATATGTTGCAACAATGGAGGAGTTGTTGCAACATATGAGTAAGTTGTTGCAACATATGAGATACCTGCTGCAACATATGAGTAAGTTGTTGCAATAACTCAAACAAGGTGATTAATCTATTGCAACAACCTACGAAACTTGCTTAAACATCTGATCCATCTGTTGAAACAGATTAGTAACTTGTTGCAACTTCTTCAACAAATGTATGATCTGTTGCAACAATTAACTCATGCTCAAGCGACATATTTTTTAGTTTTTGCAATAATTTAAGCAATTGTTTAATTTTTTCCAACAACTAAGCAATTTGTTTTAACAACTAAGTAACTTGTTTAAAAAGATTAGTACCTTGTTGAAACAAATTAGTAGATTGTTGCAACTTCTTCAACAACTGTATGCATCTATTGCAACAATTAGTAGGTAAAATAAATAAGTTCATAAACAGAAATTGTTCAACAACCACCTTGGCTCCAAATACCACAACTAATCAAAATAAATAAGTTCATAAACATCATTCACAAATAACATAAAGGACAAAAAAAAAAAAAAACAGAAATTGTTAAACAACCACCTTGGCTCCAAATACCACAACTTAAGTAATAATTTGTTCAGCAACTGCCTTCTGGGGTGTAGCAGATTTCCTTGATCTACTCCATCTCCTTCATTTCCATCATTAGTTTCTTCATCTTCTAGTTCTTCTTCACTTTCTTCATTTGTATCTACTGCTTCTTGGCTCTGTTCTTCATCTCTTTCTGAGGATTGATTGTCAATTTGACTATATATTTCCTCAACATTTGTTGATTCTTAAATAGATTGTCTACTTGTTACAACAAGTGTAGAACTTGTTGCACTACACTTATTACAACAATTACAAATCTGTTGGATATCTTCTACAAACAGAACCAAATAACTAAAGCTATGTCCAGCAGATTTGTAGTTGTTGCAACAGATTGTCTACTTGTTGCAACAAGTGTAGAACTTGTTGCAACAACTACAAATCTGTAGGATATCTTCTACAAACAGAACCAAATAACTGAAGCTATATCCAATGATTTGATTTGTTGCAGTTGTTACTTGTTACAACAAGTGTATTGTCGTGAATGTTGGATATCTTCTACTTGTTACAACAAGTGTAGAGCTTGTTGCAGCAACTATAAATATGTTGGATATCTTCTACAAACAGAAGCAAATAACTAAAGCTATGTCCAACAAATTAATGAGTCGTTGTAATAGATTATTTACTTGTTGCAAAAAGTGTAGAACTTGTTGCAACAACTACAAATCTGTTGGTTATCTTCTACAAACAGAACCAGATATATACCGGGACAAGAACAAAAAAACTATCTGTTGGATATATTTTCCTAAATCCTGAACCATACTAGGACAACAACATAAAACCATCAATTTCACTACAAACACACAACAACTACAATCTGGATTTTATCCAAACTTTTCCTAAACCCAAAAAAATAAAACATTCAAAACTTCCTTTCAAGATTTTTTTTTTTGGAGTAGGTGGGGGGATGCAAAAAACCAAAAATAAAAAATTTTCAAAACTTTTGTTTAAAAACAACTTTTTTTTTTTTTTGGGGTGGGTGGGGGGAGTAAGAAACCAAAAAAAATAAAAATTCAAAACTTCTTTTCAAGAAAAATCTTTTTTTTTTTGCATTGGGGGGGGGGGGGGGGGGTGTGGTGCAAAAAAAAAAAAAAAAAACTTTGCAAAACTTCTTTTTTGAAAACAATTTTTTTTGGAAGGATGGTGGGTGCAAAAAAATAAAAAGAAAAACTTTTCTAATCTTTTTTTAAAAAAAAAATTTTTTTGGGGGGGGGGGGGGGGGTGGGGGGTGAGGAGGAGGAGGGAGGAGGAGGGGGGTTGTTTAAAAAAAAAAAAAAAAAATTGGGGGGGGGGGGGGGGGGGGGGGTTGGGGGAAAAAAAAAGAAAAGAAAATCAAAACATTTTTTTTGGTGCGGGGGGGGGGGGGGGGGGGGTTGTCAGAAAAAGAAAATAAAAAATTAAAACTTAAAAAAAAAATTGGGGGGGGGGGGGAGGGGGTGGGAGGCGGAGGAGGGGGCTGGTGAAAAAGTAAATAAAAAATATCAAAACTATTTTTTTTAAAAAAAAAATTTTGGGGCGGCGGGGGGGTGTGGGGTGGGAGGAGGAGAAAGGGGGCTGGTGGGTTTTTTGGGATTAAGTTGTGGTCTTTTTGTATTTTGTAAAAAATTAAGAAGTTTTAAAAATTATAATTCAGTCCCATTTTAACTTAATCATATTTACAAGATAAGTTTGACCTTGGTTGATCAAACTTGTCACCATTTCTAATTAGTAAACTTATTTATCACATTTAGTTTATTTTTCCTACTTACTTGACCACCATTTTATTTTTCATTTGCATAAACAATTCAACAGGCGTTCAAAGTATATATATGTGATAAAGTCTTGAGTCACGTGATTATATACCCCAGAACGGAAAGTATTTAATACTCCTTTAGGATTATATTGGCGTGATTTGACTGATAAGAGTTTAAATTTTTTTTTTTCTTCTACAAACCAAAATGACAATTCTATGACTAGGCGACCATGTCATCAAAAGTTACGTGGCTCACGTGCTAATTATGCGGAAGATTGTATTCAAGAATTAGGAATATTACGGTTAGGTTTGGATAGATTTTTGATTAGAATCAAAATCAAATCAAACAAAAAATAATACTACCTCCGGCCTCTATCGCAATTTATGTGAAACACTTTTTTTATAATCTATCTTAAAGAAAATGTCCCTTTTTTTTTTTTTTTTTTTTTATAATTGAGACAATTTAACTTTAATTTTTTTTAATTCTTAATGAAATATTTTATAACAACTGTAGATATTTGAGAGGTAGCTCACTTTTTTCAAAGCCCAAATCCTGTATGATAGTTGCTTGATCTGCCTGAGATATCCCCCAAAAATAAATGGAGCTCTTCTCGGTGTTAGCAATCAAACTAGAGACCTGGGAGAACTTAAGAGAACAAGTACATTAACTTCACTGAGTTGGGATCACCTCTGCAAAACATTAGCAAATTCAAGTTGGACAACATTCAACTTGCTACACTTTAGATGGAATTCCTTTAGTGTCATCGGAAGCCTGTTAAGATATTTCATAGCTAGGCAAAAAAGGAAGGGAAACACGAGGTCCCCTTGCCTTAGTCCTTTCTTGGCTGGAAAGGGAGTCGTTGATTGGCCATTTGTGATGATGGAATACAAGACTATGCTAAGACAGGCCATTATCCAAGTAACAAAAATAGGAGAAAACTTTAGACATGGGAGTTGTTTACCCTATAAAACGTATAACAATTAAATTTATAAGTGGTGATAGGATATGTGGTTAGATTAATTTATAATATAAGATAATAGCAAGTAAACGGTAATATATTGATATATAATAGTGAAGAGAACTTAAGAAGACAAGTTTGTAAGCTCTGAGAACTGGTCCGGTTTGGAGGTTGCTTTCTTGAACCGAGTCAAAACACTTAAGAAGATTTCACTGCCACTTTTCTGATTACAAATTTGAAGAATGAAGAAAAAGCCAACCTCAAAAAGAAGGGGGAATACCCCTATTTATAGCTAAAAATAAATGGGCCTTAGTACCTTTTAGAAAGGCCTTCCTAGAAAAAAATCCTAAAATGGATAAGGCGGCGTCCGTACGGTCTGACACCCGTACTGTTGTCAGCGTAAATGGCGGAACGGTCAGATGACGCGTGTCCTATCCCATAACGGATTCTCCGAGCCTATGATGAGTGTGTTCCCCTCAGGCTTGGGATTTTTGTGCCCATCAAAGTAACTTCGATTTTGACACTATGTTGAATGAATTTACGATGCCTCGGTCCTCGTTCCCATCGGTGGCCAATGACCTTATTCTTCCTTGATCGTATACCAGACAACTGTAACATTTACTCCGGTTCTTGCCGAGTACAAATTGATCCGATTTTTACCGTATACAGATAGTCCCTACACTTCTCGGATCGAAGTTCTACCGAAGTGACGGGAAGTGGAAAGATTGCCTCGGTGACTTCTCTAGTAAGTTTTCACTTTGAAAACAGGCGGGAAATAAAACGTCCTTTCATGTCACGTCCCTCTGACTTCGGACACGTGTCTTCTTTCAGTTGGATGGCTTCGGCAACCGCTCCAGGTTCACGGCCCTTCACGTCACGTCTCTCTGACTTCGGCCACGTGTCCCCTCTTGGTTGGGTGACTTCGGTAACGGCTCAAAGTTTTCTCTATATAAAGAGTCACAGTGATTTCAATTTTTTACTTTTCATCTTTCATCCTTTCGTCTCTCGATCCGATCATTTACACTGTTTTGTTCTTGCTTCCCTTTGAATCTTTGCTCCGAAATTCCGTGTCTTCTCAAGGTTGTTGAGAAAATTCATCCGAGCTCCCAAAATTTTCTACATTTTTTGGAAAATCTTCTGAAACGTTCCGTAACTCCATTTGTTCATCTCCAAATCTTCATATCTTCATATTTTTAGCCTTCAAATCGTCATAAACCCAGATCTTCATATCTTCATCCCAGATCTTCATATCTTCATACTTAAGAAATGGCAACAGATACCGACTCTACTTCCTAAAATGTTCCTTCGATTTCTTTTCCGGGTACCGAGCCTGTCGTCAGCCCCGGCGACAAAACACAAACCATTTCCTTCGAACCCACGGCCAAAGATATAATCCCTTCGAAGTACAATTTCAACCACGAATTCGCCGTTGAAAAGGCCGTAAAGAAATCTGACGGGGGTTTTGATGTGAGACGTTACTCATCCTCGATCAAAAAGAAGAACCTTCCCCGAGTCCGGACTGAATGCGGCTGGGATAACCCCCGCATAGACATTTATGCTACCGGTGATGACGAGTCAGTCACCGACTTCAAGGAGGGGTTTTCATACGTTTATACATACCGTTTCACCCTTAAGCTCAACCCTCCAATAGATCCGGTTATCCTTGAAATGTGCCGGACATATAAAGTATGCCTTGCTCAGATAGGCCCGAACATTTAGAGGATCGTGGCCTGCCTTCGTCTTTTGGCTAATAATGCCAAAATCGACTTTACCTTGCGCCACCTGATCTGGTTATACTGCCCGAGGATCTTCCGTGGCGGTGTTATAAAAGTCTCCAAACGAGGAAGAAACCCCATTCTTTCCTGTGTCGCCAAGAACAGGGATCGGGGCTGGCATGAGCGCTTTGTCTGGGTTAAGACTAAGGACATTATACTGGCGGATTACATGCCTTTCCCCGAAAGGTGGAATGACAAACGTAAGTTTTATGGGCTTATCTCCCTTTTACATGTCTTTGAGCACTTCTTCTAATTTTTTCCAACGTTTCAGCCGATGCATGGCTTCCAGAGGTGATTCCCGGATTTTCCAGGTGGATTGAAAAAATCATCGGTCAACACCCGCACGAAGAGAGGACATGGAGAGATTTGTCCCGTGACCGATGGTTAGCACAGAATCACGATATCCTATACTTCCCTTAATTCTTGTTATTCTCTTTCGTTCAACTTTACTTTGATTTAATCCTTCGATATCCAGGTTTGGGCAAAGGCTCATCGACCCCACGGCCCGCACCAGCGGACGAGCCCGCCACACTGGGTTCGGATTTTGATATGTCGGGATCAGCACAGCTCATTGTCGAGGCTGAAAAGGAAAGAAAAAATCCAAGTCCAGGGGTCAAAATAGGAAGAAAAGCTCGAAGGATGCCGCAGGTCCATCCGAAGCTCGAGGCCTGAGGGATGAGCCCGAGGATGACATTTGGATCGCAAATGTTGTATCAGGGCCTTCTATTGTTGTTGCTACTGGGACCGAGACAGCTTCGGTGGAGGTTCCGAAGGGGAGTACCGCGGCTGTTTTGCTGAGCCCATTCACAGGTGGGGAGGCTGAGGTTCATTTCCCCCCAATAGACGAATATATCCAAGCCCCGATTCCACTAAGGTCCGTTGATTTTATTGATATTACAGGTGAGACTTCACCCGAGGTGGTGCCTTTCATGAAAAGGGCTAGAAGGGCCAAGGCAATGACAACTGACGAACCGCCTCCAAGGGCTGAAACAGTTATGACGGCCGAGGTACCACCAAGGGCCAAAAAAACTTCACCTCCTCCTCTTGCTCCGTCATCGGAACAGGATAATCTTGATGACATGTTTGCCAATACTCCTCCTGTAACGGCAGAAGCCTCGGGGTTTGTCCATCTCCCTATTCCACATGCAACGAAGAGGCCTAGCCGGTCCACTAGGTCAGGTTCAAGATCTAGACTTGTAGATATTTTTTCGACTCCAAGTGCAGAGCCGAAGAGGACCAGGTCGACCATGGTCACCGTTCCTTAAGACTGCAGTTTTTTATCTCTCCCCGTGGGGGTGGCCAGTTATCTAAGACCGCTCGTTTCAGATTCCGACAAAGAGAAGATAGATGGACTATCATGGCAATGCCTTTTAAACTAGGGTATGCATGCCGGCAACTGGGTAAATATTCTTACCTGGCCATTCTAATAAGTTTAAACTTATCTAGTGTAACTTTCACTGTTTGTCGGTCTCTAACCTTGTTTATTTTATTCATGCAGAGTGTTGTGCTTGTGAACGAAGGTTTCCTCCGAGCTCAGCATTAGATAGATGACTTATGGCCCAGTTAGATGCCCAGGGCCGAGAGACGGAGAATTTCAAACTTCTCTTGCAGCAAAATGAAGATCAACTGAGCCAAGTTGTTGCTCCTCCAACTCTCCAAACCGAGCTCGAAGCAACCAAAAAAGAGAACCTCTGGTTGAAAACTGAGCTCGATGAGGTAGTCGAAAAGGGCAAAGTCCTGGAAGAGGACAACAAATATCTCAACTGAGGGAACGCCGAATATGCCACAAAACTTGGTGAGTTTGAAGCTACCATCACCCAAATGAGGGAAGAGCTTGATTCGGTTAAAGGCAAGGCTACAAAACAGAGAAGAAGCTCAAGCAGCTCAAGGCCGAAAGGGCCATAGAGAAAGACAGGACAAAGCAAAGCTTGTCAAAGAAAACGCCGAGACACGAGCCTGGATAAGTGATGAACTCAGGAGTGAGCTCGAGGCCGCTGTCCAAGCCAATGATGCACTTTAGGCCGAGCTGGCAGCTTCTAACGAGGTTCGGGTCACTCTAAATGACTGGATAAAAAATTAAAGAAAGCTCAGGCCGACCTAGAGGAAGCCCATAAAGAAATAAGCTCAGGACAACCTGGAGGAAGCCCATAAAGAAATTGAGGCTACCGAGGCTCGTTCCACCCTCCTAGTAGAACACGAGAAGTGGAGGTCTCGAAGGTCTACACTTGAGGCGGTTCATCGGGGTATTGAAGATATCCCTACTCGTATAACCGATGCAAAGATAATCGAGGACAGGGCCAGGAAAGCTGTCATGACCCACACCAGTGAGTCATGATGAGTGCTTGACCTCTACTGACCAGACACCCCTACGCTTGCTTAACTATCAGAGAAAAACAGGGTGGCCCATATCTGACTCATAACTGAACTATGCTGACTCTGAAAGAACAACATCAAGAACTCCTAACCACCTGTATATATATATATATATACACATATTGAAATAACAGTGCAAGACGACTAGGCTGTTATATATGCTGTACACAAAAGAATAGGAGCCGACAAGGCTACATCACATACAACCTACATACAGCTGTCTATAGACCTCTACTGGAATACAAAGTCAGAAAGGACAGGGCAGGGCCGCGTCATACCCATATGTACATATCAAAATATCATACCAAAATGAACTGCCGCTCTGGATCAAGTGGAGCGTACCGACTACAGCTGAGTGGAAGTCCTACTAAGCTGGATCGCCGGTCTGTCTACCTGAACTTGCGGGGCGAACGCAACCCCCCGAGCAATAAGGAAGTCAGTACGGATAATATACCGAGTATGTAAGGCATAAGGACAAAAAGTACATAAGAATCATGAAAGACATCTGAAACAGGAAAGCTAATCTCAGTATCTGAATGCATTTGTAACTAAACATCTGGAAGTATCTGCATAACTCTGTATAAATGAAAGTGCCTCTGAGGGCGTATTATAGGCATAGGTCATAATATAACAGTTAGTGCTGAGGAACGTGCAGCTCGATCCATATGCCGCAATTAGACCATTTACATCACTCACTATCCAATTTAAGTACGAAAGGAACTTAACGAATTTCGGACAGTATCTTCTTTGTAAACTTAGCAATCCCTCAATTCCAATTCAACCCAAACACCAACAACAACTTCAACAACAACAATAACATCATATGACAACAAAAACAAACAAGAATCTCTCCAAAAATCTAATCAAAATCAGCCTACAAAGCAACCATATCAACAAACTAGGTTATGTCTCCACAACACCATCTCCTTCACCTTAAGCTACTAAACTCTTGATGATTAACCCAAAAACAAAGATAAGAATCATATACATACCTTGAAGGAACCAGAACTCCAAGAATCCAACTTCAACTCCAACTCTTAGGCTCAACAACTCCAATAGAACCCTAGAAAAAACTTTCCCTTCTCTAGCTCGGGTTCACGGGCTCGGATCTTGCTAGAACTTCACTAATTTGATGGAAATGTTGAGAAGAGATATGTTATATCTCTGGTTTGGGGAATAGAAAATAATCAATTAAAACGTGAGGCTACATATATATAGGTGTATCAAGAAAGTTCCAGCGATGCGGGTTGACAGATGGGTTGACGGCTCGTCGACGTGCTCCATCGACCTGCCACCCGAAAGTTTAGAGGCTACCGCACGTCGATGGAATACAGCGATGGCTTGTCAATGTGTCGACAGCTTGTCAAAAGTGACTAGTTCTGCAGGTTTTTCCTTAGTCGTTCCAACTCCTGCCGATTCGATTCGTTTAACTTCTAATCCTATCGTATTGTAAAGAACATATACTTGGACTTTGTTATACGCGAGGTAAGGCACTTAATATCTCAAAAAATTGAGTACGAATCTCCATACTAAGGGTATAAACCACTAATAAGCCAAAGGCTTTCTTGCGATTAAAATGAGAGGTGTAACATTCCCCCTCCCCCCTAGAAACATTCGTCCTCGAATGTTCATGCAACTTATGAGTTATAAAATTTTTGGCAGAATCTCCCTTGTAACTATACCAATCCAACCTGTACACAAAGAACCCAAAATAATGCCACGAGGCTACACAAAGCAATAACAACCATGGCCTCACACGACCAAAATAGAATAGTTATAAGTATATTACATACTTGAAGTCTGAACTTCCTCGGAAGATGAGAATAGATGTGGATATCTGGTCTTCATATCACTTTCTTCTTCCCATGTCACTTCTTCAACATTATTATTTCTCCAAAGCACTTTAACGGAAGCCATATCCTTAGTCCGCAATCGACGAACTTGTCTATCCAATATAGCCACTGGGTTTCCTTATATGATAACTGCTCAGTCACCTGGATATCATCTATTGGTACAACTCTCGAAGGATCTCCTATACACTTACGGAGCATGGATACATGGAACACTGGATGCACAGACTCTAAATCAGAAGGTAGCTCTAACTCATATGCTACCTTACCCACTGTACGAATGATTCTATATGGCCCAATGTATCGAGGGCTTAACTTACCCTTCTTGCCAAATCTCATCACTCCCTTCATAGGTGAGATCTTCAAGAAGACCCAATCTTCTACCTCAAACTCTAACTTACGCCGCCGATTATCTGCATAAGACCTCTGTCGACTCTGTGCCACCAATAACCTTTCTTGAATCACTTTCACTTTGTCAACCGCTTGCTGTATTAAGTCTGGGCCAACTAATTGATTTTCTCCAACATCAAACCATCCTATAGGTGATCTACATCTCCGCCCATATAAAGCCTCATAAGGAGCCATCTGAATGCTAGAATGGTAACGGTTATTAGATGCAAACTCAATAAGAGGAAAATGATCATTCCAGCTACCTCGGAAGTCAATTACACAAGCTCTCATCATATCTTCAAGTATTTGTATAGTACGCTCAGTTTCTCCATCTGTCTACGGATGAAATGCAGTACTAAGACTCACCTGAGTCCCCAATCCATTCTGAAAAGATCTCCAGAAGTTAGCTGTGAACTGCGTCCCTCTGTCTAAAATAATGTCTATAGGAGCACCATGAAGTCGTATAATCTCTCTAAGCTAGAGCTTTGCATAATCCTCAGCTGCACAAGTAGTCCTAACAGGTAGGAAGCGAGCTGACTTTGTAAGCCTATCAACTATGACCCATATTGAATCATACTTCCGCTGAGTACGGGGCAAACCTGTAATGAAATCCATATTAATTACCTCCCATTTCCATATCGGAATCTCAATAGCCTGCAATAAACCTCAGGACTTCTGGTGCTCTATCTTAACTTGCTGGCAATTTGGACACTGAGCGACAAACTCCACTATGCCTTTCTTCATACCATCCCACCAGTAAAATTCCTTGAGATCATGGTATATTTTTGTTGTGCCCGGGTGAATAGAATAGCGAGAATAATGGGCTTCCCCCATAACCTGCCGACGAAGCCCTGCAACATTGGGAACGCATAATCTACCTCGATAAAGCACTCCATCCCCTGTAATTACAAAGGGTGTGTTTTCTTTCTGAGGAGTCGTATCTCGATAATGGACTAAAATAGGATCCTCATACTGACGCTCCTTTATCTCAACTACTAGAGAGGACATCGCTGTGTCCTGGACAGTAACTCCTGTATCACATGAGTCTATCAATCGAACTCCAAGGCTAGCTAACTGGCAAACTTCACAGACTAACTCCTTCTTCTTTGGCTGCAAATTTGACAGACTACCCATGGATTTACGACTAAGAGCATCAGCTACTACATTCGCCTTTCCCGGATGGTACAGAATATCAATATCATAATCTTTCAACAACTCTAGCCATCGCCTCTGACGTAAGTTCAAGTCATTCTACTTAAAGATGTACTAGAGGCTCTTATGGTCGGTATAGATATCAACGTGGACACCGTATAGATAGTGCCTTTATATTTTCAAAGCATTGATCACTACAACTAACTCAAGTTCATGGGTTGATAATTCTTCTCGTTTCTTCGGTTCGAGGCATAAGCAAACCTTGCCATGTTGCATCAATACACATCCCAACCCAATACCCGAAGCATCACAATATATCACATAACCTTTTGTTCCCTCCTACGGTGCCGAGGTCAACTTGTCCTTCAGAGAAAACTCGCTCACGCATCCGTCAACCGGCGAGTCTTGACGAGTGCTCGACCTCTGCCGACTCGTACACCCCTACGGCTTAACATCACTTGTCCTTCAATGTTGACTCTGAAAGAACAACATCAAGAACTCCTAACCACCTGTATATATATATACACACCAATAACAAAGGCAAGCCGACTAGGCTGCTATATATGTTGTACACAAAAGAATAGGCGCTGACTAGGCTACATCACATACCAACTACATACAACTGTCTACAGACCTCTACTGAAAGACAAAGCTGTAGAAAGGACGGGACAGGGCCCCGTCATACCCATACCCATACCCATATGTACATATCAAAATATCATACCAAATGAACCGGCTCGATCAAGCCGAGCGCTTCACCGACTACCGGCGAGTGGAAGTTCTACTAATTTTTTGGACCGCTTTGTCTATCTTCTGAAATTGCGGCATGAACGTAGACGGATAATGTACCGAGTATGTACGGCATAAGGATAACAAGTACATAAGAATCATGAAAGACATCTGAAACATGAAAAGCTAATCTCGGATTCAATGCATTTGAAAAACAACCGGAAGTATCGCATAACTATAAATGAAATGCCTCTCGGGCGTATGATAGGCATAGGTCATAATATAACGCAGTCTATATATAGAACGTGCAAATCGATCCATAAATTTTAGTGCGCGTGGAACGATGATCCATATATCATATCCCATCGGCCTCTCTGCGGCCATCATCATCCATCATATGCACCAGACACATATAATGCATCCACCGCATACCCCATATACATATAATATACGCGTATATAACGCCTTCTGGTCATGGATCAATATGCATATGTATAATGAATGCAATGTATAAGTACAATGAGTAACTAGAACTCTCGGAGTGACATAAGGTCGTACTACCTCCGATAGACATCTTTTGAGCTAACATCTTCAATATAAGAGATCTCAAGACCCAAGAACAGAAGGAATAATCATAAGAGTTGTATAGGAATATCAAAGACTATGGTACTCCTAATACTTCTAAGAGTAGAGTAATATGGAAGCTCATATCATAAAGATCATGCCAAATGAAAGAAAAACTTGACGTTAACATACCTTGACATATCAAGATACTTCACGAACTCGCAAGTCTACAATCAAGGTAAAATATGACCATTTAGACCATTTACATCACTCACTATCCAATTTAAGTACGAAAGGAACTTAACGAATTTCGGACAGTATCTTCTTTGTAAACTTAGCAATTCCTCAATTCCAATTCAACCCAAACACCAACAACAACAATAAAATCATATGACAACAAAAACAAACAAGAATCTCTCCAAAAATTTAATCAAAATCAGCCCACAAAGCAACCATATCAACAAACTAGGTTATGTCTCCACAACACCATCTCCTTCACCTTAAACTACTAAAACTCTTGATAATTAACTCAAAAACAAAGATAAGAATCATATACATACCTTGAAGGAACTAGAACTCCAAGAATCCAACTTCAACTCCAACTCTTAGGCTCAACAACTCCAATGAACCCTAGAAAAAACTTTCCCTTCTCTAGCTCGGGTTCACGGGGCTCGGATCTTGATAGAACTTCACTAATATGATGGAAATGTTGAGAAGAGATATGTTATATCTCTGGTTTTGGGAATGGAAAATAATCAATTAAAACGTGAGGCTACATATATATAGGTGTATCAAGAAAGTTCCAGCGATGCGGGTTGACAGATGGGTTGACGGCTCGTCGACGTGCTCCATCGATCTTCCACCTGAAAGTTTAGAGGCTCCCGCACGTCGACGGAATACACGATGGCTTGTCGACGTGTCGACGACCGTCAAAGTGACCGGGTCTGCAGGTTTTTCCTTAGTCGTTCCAACTCCTGCCGATTCGATTCGTTTAACTTCTAATCCTACCGTATTGTGAAGAACATATACTTGGACTTCGGTGCTCGCGAGGTAAGGTACTTAATATCTCAAAAAATTGGTTACAAATCTCCATACTAAGGGTATAAACCACCAATAAGCCGAGGACTTCCTTGCGACGAAAATGAGAGGTGTAACATTCTCTCCCCCCCCCCCCCCCCTCTAGAAACATTCGTCCTCGAATGTTCATGCAACTTATGAGTTATAAAATTTTTGGCAGAATCTCCCTTGTAACTATACCAATCCAACCTGTACACAGCAACCCAAAATAATGCCACACAGGGCTACACAAAGCAATAACAACCATGGCCTCACACGACCAAAATAGAATAGTTATAAGTATATCACATACTTGAAGTCTAAACTTCCTCGGAAGATGAGAATAGATGTGGATATCTGGTCTTCATATCATTTTTTGCTTCCCATGTCACTTCTTCAACATTATTATTTCTCCAAAGCACTTTAACGGAAGCCACATCCTTTGTCCACAATCGACGAACTTGTCTATCCAATATAGCCACTAGGGTTTCCTCGTATGATAATTGCTCGGTCACTTGGATATCATCTACCGGTACAACTCTCGGGGGCTCTCCTATACACTTACAGAGCACGGAAACATGACATACCGGATGCACAGACTCTAAATCAGAAGGTAACTCTAACTTATATGCTACCTTACCCATTATACGAATGATTCTATATGGCCCGATGTATCGAGGGCTTAATTTACCCTTCTTGCCAAATCCCATCACTCCCTTCATAGGCAAGATCTTCAGGAAAACCCAATCGCCTACCTCAAACTCTAACTTGCGTCGCCGATTATCTACATAAGATTTCTGTCGACTCTGTGCCGCTAACAACCTTTCTTGAATCACTTTCACTTTGTCAACCGCTTGCTGTATTAAGTCTGGGCCTACTAATTGATTTTCTCCAACATCAAACCATCCTATAGGCGATCTACATCTCCGCCCATATAAAGCCTCATAAGGAGCCATCTGAATACTAGAATGGTAACTGTTATTATATGCAAACTCAATAAGAGGCAAATGATCATTCCAGCTACCTCGAAAGTCAATTACACAAGCTCTCATCATATCTTCAAGTATTTGTATAGTACGCTCAGTTTCTCCATCTGTCTGCGGATGAAATGTAGTACTAAGACTCACCTGAGTCCCCAATCCATTCTGAAAAGATCTCCAGAAGTTAGCTGTGAACTGCGTCCCTCTGTCTAAAATAATGTCTATAGGAACACCATGAAGTCGTACAATCTCTCTAAGGTAGAGCTTTGCATAATCCTCAGCTGCATAAGTAGTCCTGACAGGTAGGAAGTGAGCTGAATTTGTAAGCCTATCAACTATGACCCATATTGAATCATACTTCCACTGAGTACGGGGCAAACCTGTAATGAAATCCATGTTAATTACCTCCCATTTCCATGTCGGAATCTCAATAGCCTGCAATAAACCTCATGACTTCTGGTGCTCTATCTTAACTTGCTGGCAATTTGGACACTGAGCGACAAACTCCGCTATGTCTTTCTTCATACCATCCCACCAGTAAACTTCCTTGAGATCATGGTACATTTTTGTTGTGCCCGGGTGAATAGAATAGCGAGAATAATGGGCTTCCCCCATAACTTGCCGACGAAGCCCTGCAACATTGGGAACGCATAATCTACCTCGATACCTGAATACTCATCCCCTGCAATCATAAAGGGTGTATTTTCTTTCTGAGGCGTCGTGTCTCGATAATGAACCTAAATAGGGTCTTCATACTTACGCTTCTTTATCTCGGCTACTAGAGAGGACATCGCTGTGTCCTGGACAGTAACTCCTGTATCACATGAGTCTATCAATCGAACTCCAAGGCTAGCTAACCGAAAACTTCGCGGACTATCTCTCTCTTTTCTCTTAACAAATGACAGACTACCCATGGATTTATGACTAAGAGCATCAGCTACTACATTCGCCTTTCCAGGGTAGTACAGAGTATCAACGTCGTTGTCTTTCAATAACTCTAGCCATCGCCTCTGACGTAAGTTCAAGTCTTACTGCTTAAAGATATACTAGAGGCTCTTATGGTCGGTATAGATATCAACGTGGACACCGTATATGTAGTACCTCCATATTTTCAAAGCATAGATCACTGCAGCTAACTCAAGATCATGGGTTGGATAATTCTTCTCATGCTTCTTCAGCTGTCTGGAGGCATAAGCAACAACCTTGCCATGTTGCATCAATACACATCCCAACCCAATACCTGAAGCATCACAATATATCACATAACCTTCTGTTCCCTCTGGAAGAGTCAAGACGGGTGCTGAGGTCAACTTGTCCTTCAATATCTGAAAACTCTACTCACATGCATCCATTTCTGTCACGACCCACATCGGTGAGTCATGACGAGTGCCTGACCTCTGCTGACCAGACACCCCTACGCTTGCTTAACTATCACAGAAAATCAGGGTGGCCCATATCTGACTCATAGCTGAACTATGTTGACTCTGAAAGAACAACATCAAGAACTCCCAACCACCTGTATATATATATACACATATACTGAAATAACAGTGCAAGCCGACTAGGCTGCTATATATGTTATACATAAAAGAATAGGCGCTGACTAGGCTACATCACATACCAACTACATACAACTGTCTACAGCCCTCTACTGGAAGACAAAACTGTAGAAAGGACGGGACAAGTCCCCGTCATACCTATATGTACATGTCAAAATATCATACCAAAATGAACTGCCGCTCCGGATCAAGTGGAGCGCACCGACTACCGCTGAGTGGAAGTTCTACTAAGCTGGACCGCATGTCTATCTTCCTGAACTTGCGGGCATGAACGCAGTCCCCCGAGCAACAAGGGAGTCAGTACGGATAATGTACCGAGTATGTACGACATAAGGACAACAAGTGCATAAGAATCATGAAAGACATCTGAAACAGGAAAGCTAATCTCAGTATCTGAATGCATTTGTAACTAAACATCTGGAAGTATCTGCATAACTCTGTATAAATGAAAGTGCCTCTGAGGGCATATGATAGGCATAGGTCATAATATAACAGTTAGTGCTGAGGAACGTGCAGCTCGATCTATAAATGTTAGTGTTGTGGAACGTATAGCCCGATCCATAAATCATATCCCATCGGCCTCTCTGCGGCCATCATCACTGTGCACCAGCTGATCAGGTGGTAATGCGTATATAATGCCTATCCCTTTCCCCATACCCCATATACATATAATATACGCGTATATAACGCCTTCTGGTCATGGATCAATATGCATATGTATAATGAATGCAATGCATAAGTACAATGAGTAACTAGAACTCTCAGAGTAACATAAGGTCGTACTACCTCCGATAGACATCTTTTGAGCTAACATCTTCAATATAAGAGATCTCAAGACCCAAGAACAGAAGTAATAATCATAAGAGTTGTATAGGAATATCAAAGACTAAGGTACTCCTAATGCTTCTAAGAGTAGAGTAATATGGAAGCTCATATCATAAGGATCATGCCAAATGAAAGAAAAGACAGCCTTAACATACCTTGAAGCATATCTAATCATCCAACGTCTACTTCACGAACTCGCAAGTCTACAATCAAGGTAAAATATGCCGCAATTAGACCATTTACATCACTCACTATCCAATTTAAGTACGAAAGGAACTTAACGAATTTCGGACAGTATCTTCTTTGTAAACTTAGCAATCCCTCAATTCCAATTCAACCCAAACACCAACAACAACTTCAACAACAACAATAACATCATATGACAACATAAACAAACAAGAATCTCTCCAAAAATCTAATCAAAATCAGCCCACAAAGCAACCATATCAACAAACTAGGTTATGTCTCCACAACACCATCTCCTTCACCTTAAGCTACTAAACTCTTGATGATTAACCCAAAAACAAAGATAAGAATCATATACATACCTTGAAGGAGCCGAACTCCAAGAATCCAACTTCAACTCCAACTCTTAGGCTCAACAACTCGATAGAACCACAGAAAAAACTTTCCCTTCTCTAGCTCGGGTTCACGGGCTCGGATCTTGCTAGAACTTCACTAATTTGATGGAAATGTTGAGAGGAGATATGTTATATCTCTGGTTTGAGGAATGGAAAATAATGAATTAAAACATGAGGCTACATATATATATAGGTGGATCAAGAAAGTTCCAGCGATGCGGGTTGACGGATGGGTCGACGACTCGTCGACGTGTCGACTGCTCGTCGACATGCTCCGTCGACCTGCTACCCGAAAGTTTAAACGCTGCCGCATGTCGATGGCGTACAATGACGGCTCGTCGACATGTCGACGGCCCGTCAAAAGCGATTGGTTTTGCAGGTTTTTCCTGAGTCGTTCTAACTCCCGTCGATTCGATTCGCTTAACTTCTAATCCTATCATATTGTAAAGGACATATACTTGTACTTCGGTGTACGCGAGGTAAAGTACTCAATATCTCAAAAACTCAGGTACGGATCTCCATACTAAGGGTATAAACCACCAATAAGCCAAGGACTTCCTTGCGACGAAAACGAGAGGTTTAATTAAAGCACTCAAGGATAGCTCCGAGGAAGACCCTGAAGGGTCTGGCTCTAATGACTCGGGTTTTTCTTCGACAACGTAAATAGGTCTTACAGGGACTTTTTTATTTTTGATCTTTTTGATTTTCACAAGTGTAAAGCTTCGGCCCTTTATGCTATATATATATAATTCGTATTCCCTTTTACCAACATTTTTTTTATCTTTAAGTCGGGTACAATTTATGATATTGTTCCTATTGATGTTTGCTTTATAAGAAATGGCTGAGGTTCAATCTTAAGCCCATAAAAAATTTTCTCTTTGAAAATCGAGCTACTTAACTTTTGAGTTTTGGGCTTTTATTTTACTCGGTTCCTGTTTGACCAATAACTTATTGATGGCTTGTCCGCAGGAGCCTTTTTACGCTCTGTGAATTCAAACGTCTTCGAATCACCTCGGGCATTCAAGTCGGGTCTCCAATTCTTCGATCTTCTTTCGACCGTCTAAATTAGTTGTAAATTGGGCTCAGTTAATTATAACCGTAGTGCCTTCCCCTATTTTTTGGCGACAGTCCCCAGTCGAGTATATCATTCATAATAGGGCATATTTGGAACGTACTTTTCAAAAGTATTTCTCTTTGCATTTCAAATATTTGCTTTATACAAAAACTAAGGTCTTCATACGACCCCTTATGCTTTTGCCGTAGCAACACTACCTGGGCACGATTCATTCGATCGTTTGGCCCTTACAACAAAAACTAATACAGAAGGCTCGGTCAATACAAAAGAAAATAAAAATTGCTTCGTTGTTGACTTCATTTCTTACTTTGCTTCTTTGAGCTTTTCTCCAGTCTTGTTGTTCCTGGCAAGGGTATTATAGTCCCCTAGTATTTGTTCGTGAAGCATGAACGGAGAAACACTATACAAAAATGATGTTGTTGAATACCCAGTCCCCAGTACTTAGCTGGTCTTCAAGTTCACGGCACTTAGCCTCGTTCTTCAAACTAAGGTAACACGTTGTACTTGTTGCCTCGTTAAAAACCTTGCCGGAAAACTCACATCGGGATAAAACTGAGCGAAGGAAAAGGGTGCAACAAGTGTTTTCAGACCTAACTCTAACATCTTCGAATTCTACTCCGGTTTGGCCTTTCAAAGCAAAGGTGAGCGAATTATTGAAATTCACAAAGGGTTAGTGGATCGTACCTTAGCTATAATATTTCTTCAATTGTGTTACATTCCAATTGTTGTGCAGCTGTTGACCGTCTCCAGTTTCTAATTGGTATGATCTTTTGCCGGTTATCTTATACGGTCCTTCCTAGTTCGGGCTCAGTTTTCCATCATCGGTGTTCTAAGTGTGTAGGGTAATTTTTTGAAGCACTAAGTCCCCAACTTGGAAATGGTAAAGGTGCGTTCTTCGATTGTAATATCTCCCCATCCTTTATTTTTGAGCTGCTAAACGGACCAGTGCATTTTTGCGTAGTTCGTCCACTTAGTCAAGCTTTACGGCCATAGCCTTTTCATTTAAATCGTTCGTCGTGTACCGGAACCTTAGGCTCAGTTCCCTAACTTCTACAGGAATTAAAGCTTCGGCCCCATAAACTACGGAAAATGGTGTTTCTCTGGTACTTGACTTTAATGTCGTTCTATAGGCCCATAATACCTCCGGCAGGACTTCCTTCCACTTGTGCTTTGACGACTCTAGCCGCTTCCTCAGATTTTGAATTATGGTTTTATTTTTCTATTCCGCCTGTCCGTTTGCACTCGGGTGATACGGAGTTGATAAAATCTTTTTGATCTTCAATCCTTCGAGGAAATCATTAGCCTTATTACCTATGAATTGACGACCGTTATCGCAGGTTATCTCGGCTGGAATGCCGAACAGACAAACGATATGGTCCTAAATGAAGTTAATGACTTCCTTCTCTCTGACTTTCTCGAAGGCATATGCTTCAACCCATTTGGAAAAGTAGTCAGTCATAAAAAAAATAAACGGAGCCTTACCTGGAGTCCACGGCAAAGGGCCGACAATATCCATTCCCCATTTTATAAATGGCCAAGGGGACAGAACCGGATGCAGCAACTCCCCGGCTGGTGTATCATCGGTGCGTGCTTTTGGCACCCATCACATATTCGGACAAAGCTTTTCGCGTCCTCTTCCATCCGGTTCCAGTAATATCCTGCTCTAATTATCTTTCGAATCAAGGCTTCGGCACCCTAATAATTACCACAGGTTCCTTCGTGAACCTCCCTCATCACATAATCTGTTGCCCCGGGCCCTAAGCACTTAGCCAAAGGTCCTTAGAAAGATCGACGATACAATTGGTCATCGACCAAGCAGAATCTCGCAGCCTTGGTTCGAAGAGGCCTCGATTCCTTAGGATCCGTTGGGAGCTTTCCTTCTCCAAGTAATCTATGTATTTGTTGCGCCAATCCCATGTTAGACCCATTGTATTTATCACGGCATGACCATTTTCTACTGCCGAATTCATCAATTGGACGACCGTGCCATAATTGAACTCCTCCGCTTCGACCGACGAACTTAAGTTAGCCAACGCGTCTGCTTCGTTTTTAAGTTCCCTTGGTACCTGCTGCATAGTCCATTCTTTAAATCGATGCAAGATTACATGAATGTTTTCCAAGAATTTTTGCATTATTTCATCTTTGACCTCGAAAACACCATTGACTTGATTCACGACCAGAAGGGAGTCGCACTTAGCTTCGATGACTTCAACCCCTAAACTCCTTGCCAATTCCAAACCTGCAATTATAGCCTCATACTCGGCTTCATTGTTAGTCAATTTTAAAGTTCTGATTGACTGTCTAATAACGTCGCTATCGCGGGGGCCTTAAGAACAATCCCCAATCCGAACCCTTTTACGTTTGATGCACCGTCCGTATACAGGGTCCAGATGCCCAAGGTTTTGCCTGAAGTTAACAAAAGCTCTTTTTCTACCTCGAGAACCATTGCGGGTGTAAAGTCCGCTAAGAAGTCAGACAAAATTTGGGATTTAATAGCCGTTCTAGGTCTATACTCGATATCAAAACCGCTTATCTCTACGACCCATTTCGTCAACCTACCTGACAGTTCTAGTTTATACATGACTTTTTTTAATGGGTAGGTAGTTACTACACATATGGGGTGGCATTAGAAATAAGGTTTTAGCCTCCTTAAAGCACTCACCAAGGCCAAGGCTATTTTTTCGAGGTGAGGATAATGAGTCTCCGCATCTCCTAATGTCCTACTTACATAATAGATAGGGAATTGCGTACCTCCTTCTTCTTGTACCAAAACTCCACTCACCGCAACCTCAGATACCGCCAGGTACAAGAATAGTTGTTCATCTGCTTTCGGTGTATGCATAAGGGAGGACTCGACAGATACCTCTTTAGACCTTCCAAGGATTTTTGACACTCCGGTGTCCACACGAAGTCATTCTTCTTTCTTAGTAATGAAAAGAAATGGTGACTTTTATCCGAAGAACTTGAAATGAAACGGCTCAGAGCCACTATTCTTCCGGTCAGCCTTTGCACTGCCTTCACATTGTTCACTACTTCGATGTCTTCAATGACTTTGATTTTGTCCGAGCTGATTTCAATCCTCCGGTTCGACACCATGAAGCCAAAAACTTGACTGATCTAACTCCGAAGGCGCACTTCTCCGGGTTCAGCTTCATGTTGTATTTGAGAAGTATGTCGAAGGTTTCCTGCAAATATTTTAAATAGTCCTCTGTTTCCATGGACTTAGCTAGCATGTCATCAACATAAACCTCCATTGTCTTACCTATCTGTTCTTCAAACATCCGGTTAACTAGGCGTTGATAAGTTGCTCCGGTATTTTTTAATCCGAATGACATTACATTGTAGCAATAAGTCTCATATCTGGTTATAAAAGAAGTTTTCTCTTAATCCTCCGAGTCCATCCAAATCTGGTTATACCAGAGTAGGCATCGAGAAAACTTAACATCTCATGCCGGGCCGTCGCATCAATCATTCGATCAATGTGAGACATAGGGAACGAATCTTTCGGGCATGCTTTGTTCAAATCTTTATAATCAACACACATTCTAAATTTATTTCCTTTCTTCGGCACAACGACGACATTAGCTAACTAGTCCGGGTAATTAACCACCCGGATAGAACCTATTTTTAAAAGCTTTGTTACCTCATCTTAGACGAAGGCATGCTTTAATTCGGCCATCGGTCTTCTTTTCTGTTTGACCGGAGTGAATTTTTTATCGAGGTTGAGCTTATGCGTAGTTACCTCCGGTGGCACACCTGTCATGTCTAAATAGGACCAAGCAAAATAATCAGCATTAGCTTGAAGAAATTTAATTAATTTGTGCCTGAGCTCCGAGGTTAACCCCGTGCCCAAGTATACCTTTCTATCTGGCAAGTGCATGAACAAGATAATTTGTTCCAACTCCTCTATGGTAGACTTGGTTGCGTCCGAATCATCTGGTAATATGAACGATCTGGGCACACCGAAATCATCTTCTTCGAAACTCAGGCTTGTTTCTTCCTTTCCTTCATCCGAGCCAGCGTTCTTTGATTGCTATTTAGTATCTTTGCCTTCGATTGATTCAACAAATCTTTGGACCGGTTTCTCCAGGATAAGGGGGTTTCTTCGACCACGAACATCTCCTTTGCTGCGGGTTGTTCACCACGGACCGTCTTTATCCCTTTCGGAGTTGGGAATTTTAACATATGATGTAGCATCGATGGTCCTGCCCTCATGCTATGAATCCATGGTCTGCCGAGTAACGCATTATACTTCATCTCTCCCTCGATGACATAGAGCATAGTTTGCTGAATAGTTCCGTCGATGTTCACCAGCAAAGAAATTTCTCCCTTAGTAGTTTCGCTTGCCATATTGAATCCGCTGAGAACCCGAGCCACCGGTACAATTTTGTCCAGCTACCTCAGTTGTTCTATTACTCTCTATCGGATAATTTTGGTTGAACTACCTGGGTCAATCAAAATAAAAATAAGGATAGAAATTACCAACGCATCATTGTGTGGTTGAATGATGCCTTTCGCATCCTCATCATTGAAGGAAATAGATCCCTCGGGCACATAATCCCTGATCCGCTTCTCTCATACAATTGAAACCTTTGTTCTATTCATTATCGATCCTCGTGGCGTATCCGTTCCTCTAATTATCATATTGATCACGTGTTGTGGCTCCACGGACTCGACCTGTTTGTGATTTTCCCTACCTTTATAGTGGCCTTTGGCTCGCTCACTCAAGAATTCACAAAGGTGACCGTTTTTAACAACTGAGCCACCTCTTCTCTCAATTGACGATAGTCTTTGGTTCTATGGCCATGAGTCCCATGATACTCACACATCACGCTCAGATCTCTTTGAGCTGGATCCGATCTCAATGGTCTTAGCCACCTGGCATCTTTGATATGGAAAACATCCGAGACAAGATCCGTTGTGTTAACATTGAAGTTGTACTCTAATAACCTCGGAATGTCCCCATTATTGGTTGATCCACCGGCGACACCTCTAAACAGCAGGCCTCGACTACTCGAAACCTGGTCAGTTCGTCGGTCACTCCTGCTTGAATGATGACTAGGAACATTTTTCCTCTATCCGACCTGAAGCTGGATTTCTCCGGTTGACCATAAGGTCGGTATCTATCCTTTGACGTCCTCGCCTCTGGTTCGGACATCCTTCTTGAACTTTCTGAACTCCTGCTTATATTTATCGGGCTTAGGGAAAGCTCAAGTTGATCATCCTCCACCCAAATCTTGGATTCGTACCTATTATGGACATCAGACCAAGTTACCGCCTCGTACTCCAACAGATTTTCTTTTAATTTAAACGAAGTGGTAGAGCTTGGGGGTTAAGACCCTTGGTAAAGGCTTGAGCGGCCCATTCAACCAGGACAGGTGGAAGATCCATCCGTTCCTTTTGGAACCTATTCATGAACTCTCGAAGTAATTCATCATCTTTTTGGGCAATTCTGAAAATGTTCGCCTTCCTTGCCTGCACCTTCTTGGCTCCAGCATATGCTTTAACAAACGCATCCGCGAGTATCTCAAAAGAAGTTTAGGAATGTTCGGGCAGGTGGTCGTACCAAGTTAGGGACCCTTTAGACAGCGTTTCACCAAAATTTTTTAGTAGCACTGATTCAATTTCATCCTCCTCAACATCGTTGCCTTTTATGGCACAAGTATATGATGTCACATGCTCCTGTGGGTCCGTCTTCCCATCATATTTTTTGATATCAGGCATTTTGAACCTCTTTGGGATCAACTTCAGGGCAGCACTTGGTGGGAAAGGCCTTTGAATGTATCTCTTTGAGTCCGGTCCTTTCAAGATCGAAGGGGCTCCCGAGATTTGGTCCACTCGAGATTTGTACGTCTCTACCCTTTTCTCATTAGATTCAATCCGTTTGGCCAATGCGTCGAGCATTTTCAGGACCTCAGCTGATGCAGACGATCCCTGATCCGCTACCACTATCTGGGACCCGCTCTCCTTTTTGGCTCACCTCCATAGCTTGATTTGTTCAGGTCGCTACTGTTTTTCTATCCTTCTTTTGAAGCTGAGCTACAACCACCTTTTGTTCCTGCAACATTTCAAATATCACACGTAAGTTAACTTTCTCTACGACATCCGGTGCCTTTTGGGCCGGTGCCCGAAGCAAAGTTGTCGAATTATTGCTATTCAAAGGATCTGTGGCCGGAAGGGCGGCATTCTCCTGGTTCACGGTATTCTGGTGGTTAAGGCCTTCGGTCGAGTTGACAGCATTTGGGTTGGCCGGGTCAACAGGGGGTACGGTGTTATTGTCATTTTCCCTGAATATTTCGTTGTTGTTCACGTGTCCGGATCGACCACTGCTTACCATCTCGAACGTATCTGAAACACAAACTTTCAAAGAACAAGTGAAAAGGGAAGTAGCAAATTAAACCACCACTATCATCTTATGCCCCATGGTGGGCGCCAAACTGTTTACCCTAAAAAACGGATAAGAACTAAATTTATAAGTGGCTGATAGGATATGTGGTTAGATTAATTTATAATATAAGATAATAGCAAGTAAACAGTAATATATTGATATATAGTAAAGAGTGTTGACGCCTAATTTTTGACCTCCCATAAGTCATTTTAATCACTCGGGGTCACTGGGTAATAAGTGAATCAGCTGAATATCTCTAATGGCTTTAAATGATTTTTACAAAAAATGCCTAGGTCAATATTTCTTCCTTTTAAATTAATAATAATAAAAAAAATTCATGCATCATGTTTGATTTAGAGAATAATAAATAATTTTCAAGATATTTGGTTGAATTATTCTTGTTTAATCATTTAAAATTATTTTGTTTAACATTTCTCTATTTATTTTCACCTCCGAAAATTGGATAAATTAAATAGTTTAAGTAATTAATTATTTACCTTTTCTTTACTACTCCTGATTTTTGTAAAAAATAAGTATAATCTCCCTTTAATGATTTAATTAGGCTAGTTAATTAATTAAATAATAATTATTGCAAAAAGTGAGCCCTTTTCATATGTATACTTTCCCTTTTTCTTGATTTTTTGCCTTAGTCACAATTAATTTAATTATTCTTTCATTTAAAGGAATTAACTTATATTTTTAAGAAATTAGCCTGTCAGTATTTAATTTAGAATAATATGTTGTCCTAATTCTCAAAATTAGACTAAGAGGCCATAATTAAAAATGCGTTGGGTCAATTGATCAAATTTCAGGCCCACCAACGACTTAACCAACTTTTTAAAATCATTTTCTTTTTTTATTATTTTATTTATTTTTATTGCAAAAAATACGTAGCAACCTAATTTTCCCCGTGGTTTAAATTTTTCTTTAACAATATTTTTAAATTACAAATAGTTAATAGCTAATACATCTAACATATACACCAAGTATACACAACATATATGTGAAATATATGTGTATACACTTGGTGTATACACAAGAAAAGGGCCCATTTCTTTATCTCTCAAATCAGTTGGACCGAGTCCAAGCCCAATGGAGCTGACCTGGTCCAAGTCACCTGATATGGGGAATAATCCCCTTTCACTTATTCATTTTTGTCTAAGGCCAAACGACCCCTAAGCATTTTCTCTTCCTCTTCCCTTTCCCCATACATAAACCTTAACGCCGCTAGGCTTTGTGCCTTCTCTCGCATGCCAAAAATGGAAAAGTTGCAGAGAGTACAAGGCTTTACAGCCTTTGTACACTCCTCTTCCGTGATAAGCATTAATGATTCAATCTCCTTCTCGTCTTACTCCTTCCAAACACGTTATAAGTCGCTTTCATCTTCGATTTTCCGTTTAATTTTTTGAATCTGTTACACGATTTCTACATTTGTTCTTTATTTTCACTATTACATTGTTGTGTTTGGTTCGATTCTTATTGGTTGAGTACAAACGGTCCAGATTGAGTAGAACAAGACTCAGATCTGGCCATGTGTCCTTGAATATGGTCAATTTCAACCGTACATTTTCATTTGCAAAGATGATTTGAAGAAAACTAGTTCATCCCACATCGGTATTATCAGGTTTTGTCATAGCCTTATAGAACCCCAACCTTCAAACAAAAACAAGTTTTCAGAATTGGGAAAAAATCGAAAAGCTAAGAATTTTAAGTTAAAACTTGAAATTTAAAGCAAAGTATAATTTTAGACTCAAAAGAAAACCTCTCTGTCTGGTTTGAGTCTTTCAGTAAAAAAATTATTTATTTTCTTATTTGTTGTGGTTGAGTTTGGGTTGGAAGCACAAGGAGCTTGCGAATCCGTTCTTGACAAAGGCTGCATCGAAAAAAGGTAATACCCAACCCCTTTTTTATGTTCTTTGTCATTTTATAAGTTAGTCTATATTGTTAAAATGCTCTTGGTTGATGGCTTTATAGTTTAATTGTTGATTTAGGCACTGTTTAGCAAGCTTTAGAGTAAATTCTTTACAAACATGATGCTTTACTTATGTGTGCATGGTTATCTGGTTTAAGGTGGGTGCCCTATATCAATGCTATAACTTTGCAAAGGTGTTTGAGGTTGTTGGAATCTGGAAATGGCTTGTGTGATCTTGAGTTTTGATAAGGGTCAACGATATTAATATGTATTTATTAAAACAAGAGGGTATTAATATGTATTTGCAAGGTTGGATATTAATTTGGTTTGTATGACTGTTTGATGGACACTGCCTAGTGTTGGAAAGTCATTATGACATGTTTGTGGGATCAGCATTGTAATATTTGCATCATGATATGATAATACCTGTCTCCAAAAGGAATTCATGACTTAAGTGTTTTTAGTTATGTTTGAGGATCTCTTGATTTGCCTTATTGAACATATCTGAGACTGTCACTAGTTTGATTTGTGATATTTCTTTACAAAGTAAGGTTGCTCTGCTCCTATCTTATCATGCTTGAGTTGAAAATTCTTTTAAGACTGTGCCTAAAAGAGTGTGTGTGCAAATGTGTTGGGTCTTCTATGGTTGGTGCTACCTTGCTGTACCAGTGACTTAGGTTGATCTTCTATGTGATTTGTTCTTACTTCCTGTTAGCTGGTTAACTCTATGGATGTGCAATAATTGTATAAATAAGATGGAAAGGGATTAGAGACACAGATATATCAAGCATTCCTTTTTCTTCACTAAATAAGGAACCAACTTTTTTTTTTTTTTTTAGAATCAGCCTGGCTTATTGTTTCATTTGTAAAAGCAAGCCAAATTAAAATAAGGTTAACAGCCTAGTATGTGCTTTTCTTCTCCCTTGATGGGAGGTTGATGTGTTTGGAGCTTTATTTGATTGTGCCTTCTTGATCAGGTCTGACTAATGAAAGTGACCACTTGTTGATTGACAATATAAGTGCAGGGTTAGAGGAGTTGTTGAGTGGACTTAGTCTCAGTAATTAATCACTACTAAAAATAAAAGTTTGAATAGGCAAATCAGGGATAAAATCATAATGAGAATAAGTCTAGGAGGGTGTTGAAACAAGACTGTGTGGAGGGAAGGAAAGGCTAGATTAACAATGAACCATTGATTTGATAAAATGTCATTACCCTACTAATTCAACTTGTTAAAACATGACTAAGGAAAAAGAAGGTGAGACTGCTTAGACTAGATTAAACCATGTGTAGGTTAAGAAGGATTATGTTTAGAGATTAGGTTAGCAAGGGGGGAGGGGGGTTTAATTCAATCTTAGAGGGGGTTTAATTCAATCTTTTGCTAATTAACTAGTCTTTTAAGAATTGGATTAGAAACCTAAAGTGTCTACTACTTTGTTCTTTGCACTTGTATGACACGATGTGTAGGTTAAGGATATCTTTCTTCTTCCTTTTATTTTCCTCTTCAGTGAATCTTGATTATATTTGAAAACTCAAGTGTTTGGTTTTGTTAGGGGAAATGGAGGATCTTTACTAAAAAAAATATAAATGTTGGTTCATGGCCACCTAGCAAATTGCTGTCTGAGTACCCTTTGTGCTCTACTTAGAGGCTCTAAATGCTTTTCTTAAAAGGGAGTAGTTATCCCATATTTAAGATCAAATTGCCCCCCTTTTGGTCTGTGTTGTTAAAACATGAAATGCTTTGTATGGGTTCTGTTGGAATATAACCAGCTTAAGTTAAAATGGGAATTGCATAATGTCCACTACTTGAGTAATTTATGTCTAGACTTGATCTTTAATGCCCTGTCAAGATGTTTGATTGTCTTTATCTCCTTGACTGTCTTATATACACTTTCCATGGTCTGTCTAAGTGGGTTTTGTGATATGACACAACATTGTTACATTCCTAGGCTGGTCTAGGGCAGTTCTGTAGAGTGACTTAAGGAATTTGCTGATGACATTTGACTTGTGTTGTGACCCTGCATGGACTTTGCTGGCTTCTAGTGTTGAAATGATCATGATTCTAGCCTAAATGATCCTAACCATTTATATATTCTTGTAATTAAACTTATTAAGACACTTGGCTGAAAGAAAAATTCTTGGTAGCAAATAGCCTTTATAATTGGAAAGGGTTGAAGGTAAACTGAAACCCCATGGCCAGGAAGAGTCTTTTCAAAAAGAGGTGCTTTGAGAGGGGATCTAAAGAAGGGGTGATCATGACACTGTTGGATCCACCACATCTTCCCTTTGTATAAAAGGCATAATGACATTTTTCTTAGCCTATAGTGGTGCATGTTGACTGAATACATCCTTCCAAAATCATGTAGACTTACTGCCAAGACCTAAAGGAATAAGCTAAATCAGACATGCATTGATAAGTGTTTAGTAAAGACTTACTGATGAACCCGTGAACATCTGTACATGATCTAATTGAATACCAAGGGAAGAACTTTAAAAGAAAACAGGAAACTTGAATAATCAGGGGTTAAACCTGAAATAGAGTTATTAAGATTGTTGAAGATCATACAGTTTTCTTTTTAAAAAGGGAACACCACCTAAAGAGACATAAATGATTCTATGCATGCCTTTTATGATATAGGTGTAGCTTGCATACTCTTGCTTGATGTCCTCATCTTTTTTTAAAAGGGAATTCACCACCTATCTCTAAATGTATTTAAGCCTTGACATAAATGATTCTTTTATGATGCCCTTTATGATATAGGCCTGTAGCTTGGAACACATATCTCTTATTTACTAGGGTGCCGTTGTCCTCTATACTTGTTTGTAGGTTTCAATTGATATTTGCTATGACCGTACATTTTATATATAATTCACCGATAAGTTTACTTGGCATAAACCATTCTTATGAATACATAGTGTGATTTTAAGCTTGTTTCCTTGGTGATTAAATCATTTTGATGAGTGAAGTAGTGTCTTTTCTTAAGAGTTATACTTGTATTCTTTGTATGGAGGCTAAAACTACTAAAATGATATTGGAACACATATCTCCTTATTGTGGTAATACTTGGGGTTGGTTCCCCAAGACCATGCCGGCTGGTTCTCTTGGATCTACAACAACGTGGAAACCACCCTAATACCACTCTAATATATATACACATCACTAAAATGCATCATGGAAAAATAACATGCTAGGGAAGCTTGGCTATTTTTATCTCAATGTTATTATTATATGTGTATATTTTTCGTGAATTTTCACATTTTATCTTCCCCCCCCCCCCCTTCTTACTTTGCATGGCCAAGGCCCAATTGGGCCGACAATTCTTTCAAATTTTGCCGAGTACGAAAAAAAAAGTGAAGCTAATATATATGTCTATGAAGGCCCAACCTTGGGTGAAAATGGTTAAGGGGCTTGGTACACCCCAAGTTTTGTTTTATTCTTGTGATATGATATGTTTATCTTTATTTGTATTTGTAAAACTCACAACATTATTGGAAACCAAATGGTTGGAACTAGACATTTTAGGCAAACGGTACTTAAACCATTTAGTTGGACTTTGGGCCCCTTTTGCGAATTTCCAAAAACCTATTTTATTTTCTCACTTTCAAAAAGAATTTCTAAAACAGAAAACAAAACAGATGTTTTTTCCTATAAAGAAACAAATCGGATTTGGAAACTCGGGTAGAGATTAGCACCTAAATGGTTTTTGTTTATCAAAATTAGTCGTCAAAATCTTCACTTAGCATTAAAAGGGACACGACTCTTTTCATAAATAAATCCAGCTTGCAAAAAAATAGCAATAAAAGATTCTTGGTATCATGGTAAACTCAAAAACAAATCCAAATGTGTATACTGTGCCTTGCTCTTGAGAAACTGGCATGATTTTGATAAATCCCAAACCAACAAATCGAATTTTGGGCCACGGTCCACTAAACTGCTATGAGACTAGGTTTTAATTTCAGAGTTAGTCTTGAGCCCTTTTGAAAACCAACAGAAATAAGTTTGGGGCCAGAATCCGTTAATATCTTCATCAAAAATCATTATCCTTCCCCTTTTTTATAGGCATAAACCTGTAAGATTTTAAGTCCAAAATATATAAATCCGTAATTATTCTTCACCAATTCGACTTGTTTTATGGCCCAATGCCAAATTAAAATAATCTCTTTCAAACTTATTAAAACGTCCTTTAATAGAAGTAATAGGTGAGAGGTTCTTAGCGTGCGTATGCGTTTGACCCGAACCAAGTGTGGAGCAAAGCATGAACTAAAAACATATATACTATATATTATAATATATATATATATATATATATATATATAAGATTATTTATCCTCATATATAAGAGGAAACATATTATTTATATATGATAGATTCAAACTAAAAAATACCCCATATATAAGGGAACTACACTCAAATTTTTCAAGAAAAGAACTTGATATGCAAATAAAAAGACAGATTTTTTGGGAATTTACACTAAATAAACAGTTCATACAAATACCCACACACTGGAACTCGAAGGTCAATCATATAGTACGAATCCTTAATACTAGGGTGCCTAATACCTTCCCAAGGGGATCACCAGAATCCTTACCTAGAACTTTGGATTAAGAAGGATTTTTCACGGTGTATGAATAAATCCTTCAAAAAATTGGTTTTCCTAATTTCCTAAAAATTAGGTGGCGACTCTTTTAAAACAAAGTCCGAAAGAGCACCAACGATTTCGAAGTAGCTTTTTTCGAGCGCTAACCCCGCCCGCGAAAAATGCGAACCGTTACAGATGGCGACTCTGCTGGGGACTTAAAGGTTCTAACCATAAGGGTTCCAATATAATGTGGGTATATTTGCCTTAACTATTTATGTGTTTATTTTCCCGTAAATATCAACTGTCATTACATGCATATCATAACTCCGCCACTCCTAGCATTTATTTTACATTTTGTTCCAAAGGTAACTTCGTGGATCACGTAGTCGTACCTTCACTAAAAAATCAAATACTTCTTTTGGAGCCGTTATGAGGCGGGGTTGGTTCACGGTCGTCCAACCATCCAAACGGTTTAGCCCCAGTTGTTCGCTTGGGTTTCCGGTCTTTTGTAAAAAAACACTCTAGTAAAACTAAGATAGAGCTAAACCAACTCCTTGCTGAACTAGAGCATTCATACCTAGACGAGCTTTGGGTATCTCAGACCTACCTAAATCTCATTAAGAGACACTACCTGTGTCCGGACGGTCTATGACCCGAAGAGCACCGCATCTCATTTATGTGCTATGTGGAAGCATGTTTAGTGCCTATATAATGAACCATTGATCCTGTGGGGTGGGGAAAATCATAACCGTGTTTTGTTTTGTAGATGGAAGGTTGCATCCATTTTGACATAATCGTCGAGGCTCTAGATATGTTGAGGGTTTGGTGGGCATGGTTAGGGGATACTCACAAAAAGACAATTAGTTGCACCTTGGGTCACTTACCGGCATATCATATATATATATATATATATATAATATATATATAGATATTATATATATATATATATGACAAGAAAATGTTATTCCGCTTCGGCAAAGAGAAATTTATGACCCCAACTTTAAGAGAATATATATTTTGGACTAATGGAACGTGTCTAAGTTCGACACAAACCAGACCACCACTTGTTGTTTCCTCAAAGGCCCACGGTCGGCCAAATCATGAGGTTTTTGCACTAACTTGAGGGAGCCATGGGCCTCTTACCTACGGTTAACCTTTAGGGATTTATATAAGAGATCGAGATGCCACACATACTGGGAGTTGAAAGAATTCAAGAGTAGGGAAGAATGGGAAGCTGCTAGGCCCTTGGCATTCTCCGTAGCTCTACTAGGCATTATGGTGTTTCCTCAAGGGGATTCGATGGCCATAGACACCCGATTGATCTACTTGGCCCATGCCATTTTCCACGGTATAAACCGGGACCAAGAGACGAGATACTTTGATTATATAGACGCGGCCATCATTTTTCATTTTCCCCGGCATCGGGATAAAAGCTCTAGAATTGTTTTCGATACTTCTAAGGATGTAATTATGTTGTTACAATGGTAGATTGTCAAACACATCAATATGGCTAAAGAGGTCCAATGTTGGAGCAACCACAACAGTAGGTAGACTTGGATGTCACAAACCTAGTCCAAACCTTGGTTATATGTCCAAAGATCATGGGATAAAATTTTTTCAAGTCTATTTCATGAGGGTAGGATCCAGTGGATGTTCCCTGACTTTATATCGTAAAAATGTCGTGGTTCGAGAAAGGAATTGTCCGTTTGTACCATTAGCTGGGGTTCGAGGAATCCGTCCTTACTTTCTGTCTCGAGTTTTGAGGTAATTGATGACAGTAGGCAAGTGATACCCCGCAGGGGTCTGGTATGATTATTGAGCATACGGGGTAGAAGATAAAGAATGCCGAGGTGATCCTTAAAGAATGGAATGGTCGCTTGAGTTGGGGACCGGACACTTTAGCTCCGGATGTTATTTCGAAGACGGGGGAGCGATCCGTACCACGAATGGTACGGGACACCTGAAATTGGCACATATCCCAAGGACCGCACCTCCCAATGACTTTAGTAAGAAATAGTCCGAAAGAATGTCCTTAAAACCGAAAGAACATTTAGCCCGTATCCTTTTAAAAGTAGATATCTCGGGGATTGTTGGCGGAGATGTACGAGGCACGTAAATAATTTAGAAGACAACCTTCGGAGGGTAAAGAATGTGTTACACCTCGAAAAATTTCATGTCGTCGTATGGTAGATAGACTAACGTAGTGTGAGAAATGTATGATGTTTCTATAAGTAGGAAGGAGTACTTAACGAATCTAATTAAGATTTCAAAGACGTTTGATGCAAGAGAAGGAAGTTCGTCAAGAAAGGCGAGGTATACATTGTGTATCGGAAAGGATTTGCAAAGTATCGAGTTAATGTTGATTCAATGATGTCTTAAAGAATAGTTATAATGCCCCTTATATTGTTAACGAAGTGTTAAATAAGTGCTAAGAAGGTTCCATAAGGATTGGAGATCAAACAAGTCGACGAGGACAAGTTTCAGGAAACTGTGAATTGTACGGTCCTTTATACGGACCGTATAATATATATGGCCCGTATGTCTACCCGTAGAATTCTCCCAGAGAAGGATGAGGTTCTGGAAGGAATGTACGGTCCTTTATACGGATCGTATAAATTATACGGTCCGTATAGTAATGGTAAATCTCGCATTAGAAAAGGGGTTTAAGTCTTATAAAAGAGGGCCCAAGTTCATTTATCTCTCATTTCACTCACTCTCCATACCTCAAGAAACCTCTAGAACTCTCTCCACACTTCATCTACAAGAATCCAAGAGAAATTAAGGATCAACTTCATCAAACCAAGGGAATCAAGGGTAAGAAGCTCACTAGGGTTCATACAAGTCAAGAAATCTCTTGGAGTGAAGCTAGGGTTTTTCCTTAAGTGAAGTGTTTCCACCCAAAGATCATTCCCAAACTATCAAAGGTAAGCTTTATGATCATTTCATGTTATTTATAGTATTGAGGGGTTGAAAGACTTGAATTATGACAGAAGGTAGAATATAGAGCTTAAATGTGGAAGTGAGGGTGTTCTTGAATAATAGTTGGTATGAATCATAACTCTTGAGACCTTATGAGTATAATATTGTTATAAATAATATTAGGAATGTTGGAGAAGCATGATATGTGAATGAATGCAATGTTGTATTATGACTATAGTTATGGATGCCCTTGAAATGGGAGTAGGAGAATTGAATAATGTATGGTTGATGAAGATTGTTGAGTATGATATTATAAATATTGTTATTGACATTTGGAAGTTGATATATGATATGGATAAATTTGTATAAACAAAGGAGATGCTGCCCAATTTTCTCTAGCTTTAGTTCAAGCATGCTTATGTTATCGATTATCTAATATTAGTACGAACTCTCTTGAAGGTAGAAACGTGAATATTGGAGGGGAACATTCAAGTGATAAAGTAGCTAAACGAAAAGCTATGTAAGGCTAGTCCCTTCTTTTCTAAGGCATGATTCTTATGACATGACTATCTTTATTCTCCATGACCTTTTTACATTCCGGAAAATACAAGTCAAAGTTTACAAAGATTCTAAGGCTTATGCTATGTTACGAATATGATAATGATGATGATGAGTCTAAGCCTAAAGACCCTAAAGCTTATGATATGATATTGCCACGGTTAATGATCCTTATAGCTTTTTTGATGTTATTCATTATTGCTAGACCCACCTTATGATGCTAGTTCCTTCAAGGTAGAGGTATGATGATTATGATTACTCCATAATGGAATCGGGGATTCTCGACCTTACGGCACCCCGATAGAGTTATAGTTTGTCTTAAGTTCTTATGCATGCTTTATGAGAGGTATATGACGATGAGATTCCATCGTGCCTAGATGGCCGGACATGTCACCGCGAAGGCGGGCTGCATACGATTCCACCGTGCCTAGATGGCCGGATATGTCACCGCTAATGCGGGCTGCTTATGATTACACCGTGCCTAGAGGGCCGGACATGACACCACTAGTGGGCGGCTTTATGATGTGGGTTAACGATGACGGTATATATGATATGCATGCATGTGTTTTCCTTTAAAGGTTAAGCATATTATATCTTCAGCTCATGTTTCATTGTTTCTTTATTATGTTATTACCATTCATGCCTTACATACTCAGTAAAATATTCGTGCTGACGTCCTTTCTTTTTGGACGTTGTGTTCATGTCCATAAGTAGACAGGGAGACGGTGCGGATCCGTAGGTAGAAAATCTTGAGTAGTTCATCGGAGCACTCTGGGGCAAAAGATCAAAATTGTCGGGGTCATATTATTTTGTGTATATATGTTGGGCACGACGGGGTCCTATCCCGTCCTTATGTCTAGAAATCTAGTAGAGACTCGTAGATACGTACGTGTGGGTAAATTGTGTCCCATGATGATGTCAGTGTACATTTTTGCAGCCGTGAGGGCTTATGTATATAGATATGGGTTGCTTTGGAGATTATATATGTTCAAAGGAGTTGATTAGCCTAATGATTGGTGCTCGTAGTCGAGCACGGTTGCGGATGACCCCTAGTCGGGTCGTGACAGAAAGCCAGAACTGGCTAAGCTTCGACATCAGGCGCTGGAGGAGAACCTTGTTGATTTACTGCTTTATATTGAGCTCCTTGTTGGCTTCATCATCTTTGTAATCCCTTCGGCAAAGATGTTTTATTATTATTATATGATGATTTTTCGGGGCAATGGTTCACCTTCATAAATGGTACTTGCGTACTTCAATCGAATAGGATGGCCTTAACTCAAAAATGTTTTAGGAATACGAGTAGCATAAATATCTGCTGAAATTACATGAATACTTGCTACGTGCTTCACATATCTACTTGTTGTATGTGTTATCATGTATTAAGGCTCGAATACATTTGATCCAAAGTCTAAAAACTATATATCAAAAAAAAATCAAAGGTTTAAACTTACCCAAATTTATCTCCAGTAAAAGGATTGACTTGCCATGGCAAACCAAAGAGAACAAAAGAGGTGGACTTTGGGAGAAACAACGGAGATGCTGAGAGACAAAGTACTACAAATGGAAAAACACCTCCAAGAGATAGGGAGGAAGATCGAAGAAGTGGACCGATTGCTGGAGATGGTTGGGAATCCACCCGAGGGTATACCCCAAGAGCAATACTATGGGAATGTCCCAGAGGAAGTGAGGGAGTTAGTACTGAACTATATACCTCTAGAGAGGAGGCCCATGACTCCAAGGGAAGGGACCCTCGGAGGAAGAGGCGAAAGTCAAAGAGCCGGATCAGATCATTGGGTGATAGACCCATAAGAGGAGTCAGAGCCTCAACAAGAAGCCTCTGAACCAGTAGAGGAGGAAGAGCCAGAAGAAGAGAAGGAGGATCCTCAGAACATGGAAGGGGACGAATCAGAGCCCATCAATGTAGAAACTGAGAGGGAGGAAAAACCACTCGGGATGTTCCCTGAGTTCGCTGAGTTTGAGAATGAGGCAAATGAAGAATCTGACTATGATGCCTCGACCAACGAGGGGTCTGACTTTTATGCACTATCACCCACAATGGTGCCTGCCACCTCCACCATGGCATCTGAGAATTTTGGGAGGGTAGGCCCCTCTGAACCTACTTGGTGGGGAATCGCCTTCAAAGCCCGTTCCTCCCCATTCAGGGTAGCCCCACGACCTGTCACCTGTAAGGAGGTGTACGAAAGGATGATCGCAACAGGAATGCCTTGCACCACCAGGGTTAGGTTGCCGCCACCCGAGTTAGTGTATGCATACAAGAGATGTCCATTCCACCGCAATCAGGCTGGTCATACCCTAAATGAGTGTTTGGGTCTGAGGAGAAGGATCTGCAGTCTGATTGATGATAGGATCATCGGGACTCTGTGGGGGCCTCATACTCTGTTAGTTCATGATCCTATCATTCCTGGGGAAGGAGTCACTGCTGGCACGCAGATCTGGCGATATGACTTCACGGTCTTTGAGGAATCATACGCCCGCATATTCTCGACCCTAGCTAGTCTGAGAAAGATCAGACCCGTGGAACCTGCCCACGAACCCGCACCCTTAGGGCCTAACAGGAGTAAATTTTTTCTGTATCATACAGGAGCTATAGGGCATGATATAGAAGAGTTCTATGCCTTCAAGCTCGAACTAGAACATAAGATCAGTACCGAAGAGATTTTGGTAATCCTTCCACCACAGTATTAAAAAGAAAGAAGAACAAGAGAGAGCGAGTTCGTAAGGACAACGACTCGCGGAGCCATATTTTTGGGTAGGTAATAGGTGTCCCCATATTTTGCACATAAAAGGTTACCCCCCCCCCCTACCCATAAATATTGTAAGGAACCGCGCCGACCTGACGTCCCTATGGAGGGATATGCGGGAAGCCCTAACCGGGCCTGGTCCGGGGATGTCTCTAGCTAGGTTTAGCTTAAAGGATACCATAGATATATGTATCCTTCTTTTGTAAAACGAACTACGATAGGGCCTGATTTCCCCTGGAGGGATACGTAGGCAGTCTACGTAAGACTCGGCCCCTACATAATATAAATTACAATTCCCCCCATTTGATTAACCTTTCATAGCAAGAGAGAGTTTGTCATGGCAAGTCAGTCAAAAGCCCATTTGACCAAGATCCACCCAAACAATCATAAGTCCACAAACTCCCGAGCCTTTAAGGCGAGAGGATCAAAAGTATTCGAGCTTAATATGTGACTTTTTATGCTATGTGCGCTTTAAATACCAATATGTGATATCTTGTTTTGTACTTTACAACTGACGACTAACATTATCTACCGTTGAGTTATTCTTGTCTTATAGAACGAGGCCGATTAGCGTAGTATTGAAAGCTGGCATACTTCACAAGATCAAAAGCCACGTTAGCATCCCTATCAGACAAAGGCAAAGAGAAAATGACTAGTACTTCCGAGAATGGAACTGAGCTCGCTCTCCACGAGGGAGATACCCAAGATCTACAGGAGGCCTCAACTCAGGAAGATGTGATAGCAACATTACTAACTGCCGTGACGGAACTCCAAGAAAGGTAGCCAGGAGCGAGGCCACAAAAATAGGCAAGGACGCCTCGACGGAAGAGAGGAGGCCTCCTCCTCCCTTTCCTTCCCTGAGCTCGCCAATACCCGATCATTTCCCCGTATACCCACCAGGAACCATCCCACCTCCACTAAGCTCCACCCACCCAAATCACGTGGGAACCTCTTACCGCACTCCTGACCCAGCAAAATACACTCAAATCCCAGGGACCACCCACTCAGTCCCTTCTTACCAGGCTCACCATTTTGTTGGTGCGGCAGGACAATAGCGTGCCCCAGCTCCGCCAATTGGGCAAACCACCACTGCCCCACTCAACCACACCGCGCACTAGGTCTCGTTCTTCACTCCCAACATCCCCCGTGAGTGCTCTCCAGGGAACAAAGAACTGGACCATTACGAAGAAATGGAAAAGGCTTGGAGGGCCGAACAAGACAAGCGGGAAAAAGATATGGAGAAAAAGATGGAAGAATTACTGGAAAAGTCCAACAGATTTGCAAGAAAGGCTACGGGCCTAAGATACGATGACTTATGCATGCATCCAGATTTGGACTTGCCCGAGGGATTCAAAATCCCGAAATTTGAAATGTTCAATAGAGCGGGTAATCCCAAAGCACACCTCCGATCCTACTGTGATCAATTGGTTGGAGTAAAGAAAAATGAACCCCTGATCATGCGACTATTCAGTCGTAGCCTGACTGGAGAAGCCGCTGAATGGTTCGCAACTCAAGATATGCGACAGTGGCATGTCTGGGAAGATATGGTGGCATCTTACATGGAAAGGTTTCGCTTCAACGTCGAAACAGTGCCAGACCGCTATTACCTGGAAAAGGTCAAATAGAAATCAATAGAAAACTACAGGGAATTCGCCAGCAGGTGGAGGGCCGAGGCAGCCCGCGTGCAACCCCCGATGTGTGAAGGGGAACTGGTCTATGTGTTCGTCAGGTCCCAAGAACCCGATTTTTACGATAGAATGTTATCTATGGCCGAAAGACTGTTTGCTGAATTAGTCGAAATGAGAGAGGCTATAGAAGATGGCCTCAAATCTGAGAAGATAGTTAGCATATTCAACAAAGCATCGGGGCAAGCCGCTGCAGGAGCCTTCCGCAAGAAGAAAGAGGATGTGGCCAGCATATCCCACGCACCAAATCCAAGCCCAAAAGAACCCCTATCTACCCCCATAGCTACACCCCTCATAAATTATCCAACGCCTGTGTACTACGCATAGCCCGACTTTACCACCACTGTCCCAGCTTACACGGCTCCTCCTAGTGTTCTGTACCCACTCCCACCTACCAAGCACTGCCCCAATAGAACTATTGCCCAAATAACCCACCACAAGCCTATCAACCGCCACAAAACTATCGAAACCAACCGCCACCCCTAACATACAACGCTCCACATCCTGCTTTCGAGCGGAGGCCAGTAAGAGAGTTCACCACTCTTCTGGAGCCCAGGGCTGGGCTCTTCGAAAGACTATTGACCGCGGGTTTGATTCGGAAGGTTTTGCCGAAACCAAAGACAGTCGGAAAATAGATTCTACTGGGCCGATCAAACCTGCGCCTACCATTCAGGCAGGAATGGACACAGCACTGAAGATTGTATAAATCTCAAGCACAAGATCCAAGATTTGATTGACAAAAGAGAAATCGTCTTAGAAACTGCAGCCCCCAATGTGAACACAAACCCATTGCCCAACCACGGAAACAACGCAGTCCACATGATTGAAAAGGATGAGGATTGGGAAGCTTGCAGAGCATTAATCCCCAAAGTGGTCGAATCCTAGGAGCACACAAAGGGCTTCTCTTACGCTCCAAGAGTGTCCAAATTTCAATGTTCTGGTCGTAACACCAGAGACCACGGCCATAACACCGAGATTCAAAGCTCCCGGTACCGGACTCGTGGCGGCCAGTGCGCAGACACGGGGCTACAAAGTCCATTACTGCACAAGCGGCCATAGCCCAAGGCATGACCCGCTCCGGGAGATGTTACACACCTGAGGAATTAGCACATAATGCTGCAAGGAAGGAAAACACCCAAAGGAGAACTGTCATGACCCAAACCGATGAGTCGTGACGAGTGTCTGACCTCTAGCGACCAAAACCCTTAAACTCGTGTCTGAAACATATTGGACATCAAAGGCCCATAAATGGCAAAAACTGATCTCATAAGAGGAAAACATCGTAACTCGTACACCGCATATATATATATACACAACATGCGGAAGAACAAAGGCAAGCCAACTAGGTCGGGTACATATATATACCGTACACAAAAGAATAGAAGTTCCAACAAGGCTATATCGTCCGACTACTACATACAACCGTCTACGTACCTCTACCGGAATAAAGCTATAGAAAGGACGGGACAGGGCCCCATCATACCCATATTCATATACATCTCAAAAGGGGCATACCAAAACTAACTGCAGCTCCAGATCAAATGGAGCGTACTGACCACCGCTTAGATCTAGAGGTCCTACCGAGCCGGGACCACCCGTCTGTCTCCCAGTACCTGCAGGCATGAACGCAGCCCCTCGAGCAACTGGGATTCAGTACGGATAATGTACCGAGTATGCAAGGCATAAGAGCATCATATATACATAAGAATCATGGATAAGATCTTAACTCATAAACTGAAATGACTGACTGCATTTACTTGTATGAACTAGTATCTGCCTAAATCTGCATAAATCTATATAACTGACAATGCCTCTGCGGGCATATAATATGCATGCTCATGCCTACCAACGATGGTCATGCATCTATATATGTGTGCGTATATAACGCCTGATGTGTGTGCGTATATAACGCCCGTAAATATAACCCCCCCCTGTAAAGCCTCTATGGCATCTCATCATATCATATCGGCTCCTCTGCATAATCAATATCATCATCATAGTGGTAATGCGTATATAACGCCTATATCTCTTCTCATACTTTACATATATCTAATATTCGCGTATATAACGCCTTCTGGTCACGGGTCAATGTACATAAATATATAATGAATGTAATGCATGAATAAACTGTATGCACAGAGCTGGCTACATAAGACTGGACCCATGAACAGAAGGATCACTCATAAACGGGGTACATGAACATCAAAGACTGAAGTACTTCTAATGCTTCTAAGAGTAGAGTAATATGGAAGCTCGCTTACTCGCTTGTTGGATCATATCATAGGATCATGCCAAAAGAAGGAAAGAATGGATAGCCTTAACATACCTTGAAGTATACTCAATCGTCCAACTTCTACCTCTCGAACTTGCAAGTCTACAATTAAGATAACATAGGGCTTAATTAGATTATTTACCTCGCTTACTAATCATTTTAAATACGAATAGAGCTTTACAATTTGTGGGACAACATTTTCCTTATAAGCTTAACAACTCATCAACTTCTCATTCGACCCAACATCAACCACAATACCCACAACACGATGACGACACACACACACACACACACACACACACATATATATATATATATATATATATATCAAAAATATACTTAAATCCATTCCCAATCATCTCTTAAAATAACCCCAAGTCACCATATTGTCCTTCATCAACTTACCACTGGCACAAATACCTTTTTTTTACTTAGTTCACTAAAACTCTTGATAATAAACTCAAATACAAGGGTAGAAATAATTTACATACCTTGAGGGGTTAAAAATCCCAAGAATCACTTCAACTTCAACTCTTTAAGCTTCACAACCTTGAAGAAACCCTAGAAGCAACCTTCTCCTTCACAAGCTCGGGTCTACGGGGTCCGGGTCTTGTTAAATCTTCACTAATATGATGAAAAATATTGAGAGAGAATATATTAGGGTTTTTCTGATTTGGAATGGAGGAAAATATGAAATAAGGTCGTGAACCACCTATTTATACTTGGAAGCCAAAAAGGCTACATCCGGTTCGACGAGCGGGTCGACGGCCCGTCGATGTGTCGACGGTCCGTCGACTTGCTCCGTCGACCTGCGCCTGCAGATGCAAGGCTGCGGGACCCTGTCGATGCCGCACATCGACGGTCCGTCGACCATGTCGATGACCCGTCGACGATGACTGGTGTCTACAGATTTTCTGATTCAGTTCAGATCGCGTCGATTCGATTCATTCAACTTCTAACTCTATAAATTGCCAGGAATATCTGTTGGTACCCTCGTACACGGGGTAAGGCACTTTCTACCTCCAAACTCGAGCTCGGGTCTCTATTCCAAGGGCATACCCGACTAGAAAACCATAGGTTCTACCACTATGAAAATGAGGGGTGTAACATTCTCCCCCCCCTTAGGAACATTCATCCTCGAATGTTCGAACAATCTCGGGTTATAAAAAAAAATTCGGCAGAGTTTTCCCTGTACTTATACCAATCCATCCTGCACACAACAATCCAAAATAATGCCACATAGAGCCACATACTATAACACACAATACCATGGCCTCACACGACCAATCACGATAACTGAAATGAAATAATACCTGGAGGCGATGATGCCTCAGATCGAACCTCCTGTACTGCTGGGAACAAATGCGGGTACTCAGTCTTCATTGCCTCTTCCACTTCCCAAGTCACTTCCTCAATATTCTTATTCCTCCACAAGACTTTAACGGAGGCTACATCCTTGGTCCGTCCACCGACGGAATTGCCTGTCCAATATAGCCACTGGAACTTCTTCGTATGATAACTGCTCGGTCACCTGGATATCATCCACTGGTACCACTCTTGAAGATCTCCGATACACTTACGAAGCATAGATACATGAAATACTGGATGTACCGACTCTAACTCAGAAGGCAATTCTAGCTCATATGCCACCGTGCCCACTATACGAATGATCTTATATGGCCCAATATATCGAGGGCTCAACTTACCCTTCTTGCCAAACCTCATCACTCCCTTCATAGGCGAAACTTTCAGGAATACCCAATCGCCTATCTCGAACTCTAGCTTACATCGCCGATTATCCGCATAGGATTTCTGTCGACTCTGAGCCGTTAGCAACCTCTCTCTAATCACTTTAACCTTATCAACTTCTTGTTGAATTAAGTCTTGGCCTACTAAATGATTCTCCCCAACATTGAACCACCCTATGGGAGATCTATATCTCCGCCCATATAAGGCCTCATAAAGAGCTATCTGAATGCTGGAATGGTAAATGTTGTTATATGCAAACTCGATAAGAGGCAAATGATCATCCCAACTGCCTTGAAAGTCAAGTACACAAGCTCTAAGCATATCCTCAAGGGTCTGTATAGTACACTCTGCCTGTCCATCTGTCTGGGGGTGAAACGCAGTACTAAGACTCACCTGAGTCCCCAATCCTTGCTGAAAAGACTTCCAGAATTTGGCTGTGAGCTGTGATCCCTATCTGAAATAATGGTTGTAGGAATACCATGAAGTCGTACAATCTCTTTAAGGTAAAGCTTCGCATAATCCTCGGCTGTATAAGTAGTTCTGACAGGCAGAAAGTGAGCTGACTTTGTAAGCCTATCAACTATGACCCATATTGAATCACACATCCACTGAGTACGGGGCAACCCTGTAATAAAGTCCATATTAATCACCTCCCACTTCCATGTCGGAATCTCCATAGCCTGTAACAAACCTCCGGGCTTCTGGTGCTCTATTTTGACCTGTTGACAATTTGGACACTGAGCAACAAATTCTGCTACATCTCTTTTCATACCATCCCACCAATAAACTTCTTTGAGATCATGGTACATCTTTGTTGAGCATGGATGGATAGAATAGCGGGAGTAATGTGCCTCCCCATAACCTCGCCGACGAGTCCCCGCAACATTAGGGACACATAATCTACCTCGATACCTGAGTACTCCATCACCTGTAATCACAAAAGGTGTCTTTTCTTTCTGAGGTGTTGTATCTCGATAATGAACTAAAATAGGATCCTCATACTGACGCTCCTTTATCTCTACTACCAAGGATGATACCGCTGTGTCTTTGAACAGTAACTCATGCATCCCCCGAATCTATCAATCGAACTCTGAGGCTAGCTAATTGATGAACCTCACGAACCATTTATCTTCTCTCTGGCGGCACATGTGATAGGCTACCCATAGATTTACGACTGAGGGTATCAGCTACTACGTTAGCCTTCCCGGGATAGTACAGAATATCCACATCATAGTCTTTTAACCACTCTAACCATCGTCTCTGACGCAAGTTCAAGTCCTTCTGCTTAAAGATGTACTGGAGACTCTTATGATCAGTAGAGATATCAACATGGACACCGTATAAGTAGTGCCTCCATATCTTCAAGGCATGAATCACTGCCGCTAACTCAAGATCATAGGTTGGATAATTCTTCTCGTGTTTTTTCAACTGTCTAGAAGCATAAGCGACAACCTTACCGTGCTGCATCAAAACACAGCCTAATCTAACACCTGAAGCATCACAATATACCACATAGCCATCTTCTCCTTCTAGAAGAGTCAAAACTGGTGTTGAAGTCAACTTATCCTTCAACGTCTGAAAACTCGGCTCGCAAGCATCTGTCCATTGGAACTTAGCTGATTTCTGAGTCAATTTAGTCAATGGGGCTAAAAGAGAGGAAAATCCTTCTACAAACCTTCTATAATAACCTGCCAAGCCCAAGAAGCTACGTATCTCCATTGGTGCCGTAGGCCTTGGCCAATTCTTTACAGCCTCAATCTTCTGCGCAACCACTCTAATGCCTTCCTCCGAAATAATGTGACCCAGAAAAGACACAGAGTTCAACCGTAAGCTCACACTTAGAAAACTTGGCATACCACTTTTTTCCTCGAAGAATTCCAAGCACTGTCCGTAGATGTTCTGCATGATCATCCTCTGACGGTGAATAAACCAGAATATCATCTATGAACACAATTACGAACAAATCTAGAAAGGGCGGGCCTGAATACACGATTCATCAAATCCATGAACATGACTGGGGCATTAGTAGCCCGAATGACATAACGCGAAACTCATAGTGGCCGTATCTAGTCCGGAATGCCGTCTTCAGAATGTCCTCTTCCTTTACCCTGAACTGGTGATATCCTGATCTCAAGTCTATCTTCGAGAAATATTTAGCGCCTTGCAACTGATCGAATAAATCATCGATCCTTGGGAGTGGATACTTATTCTTTATAGTCACTTTATTCAGTTGCCTATAATCAATACACATTCATAAAGAACCATCCTTCTTTCTTACAAATAACACTGTCACTCCCCACGGTGATATACTAGGCCTGATAAAGCCCTTCTCGAGCAAATCTTTCAACTCGCTCCTTCAATTCTTTCAACTCCGCAGTGTGCATCCTATAAGGAGGGATAGATATTGGCCGAGTGTCCGGCAATAGGTCAATAGTAAAATCAATCTCCTCTCTCGGGGAACTACCCGGAAGCTCATCCGGAAACACTTCGGGAACCATTAACCACAGAATGCATCGAAGAGTCGGCGACTCGCTTGCACATCTTGAACTCGAACTAGGTGAAAATATACCCTTTTCAATATTTTCTTTCGCCTTAAGTAGGAAATAAACCTACCTCTAGGCGAAACAACATTGCCTTTCCACTCTAGGACTGGCTCGCCTGGAAACTGGAATCGAACCATCTTTGCTCAATAATCAACATAAGTATAACAAGAGGCCAACTAGTCCATGCCCATAATAACATCAAAATCAATCATATCTAACTCAATCAAATCTGCTACGGTATGGCGGTCACAAACTATAACAACACAGTCTCGGTATACTCACTTAGCTATAACCGGATCGCTAACTGGCGTAGACACCACAAAAGGCTTAATAAACTCGGGCTCTATCCCAAACTTGCCGGCAACAAAAGGCGTAACATATGATAAAGTGGAACCTGGATCAATCAGTGCATAAACATCATGGGAGGAAACCGATAATATACCTGTAACAACATCCGGAGACGTCTCGCGGTCCTATCTACCAGCCAATGCATACACGCGGTGCCGAGGACCGCTCGAGCTGGATGCTCCACTCCTCCCCTACCTTACCCTATGGGCGTCTGAAAAACTTGCCCTGAAGGGCGTACTGCAGAAGAAGAGCCAGCCACAGATCCCATAGGCTAAACCATACCTGTACCAACCCCCATCGGGCACTCCCTCATCTGAGCCCACCGCCCACAAGTGTAGAACCATCGAACCGACCGACCCGCATGTAACTTGCCACACCGGGTACATCGCGGCAGCGGGGCCTCATCCGCCCCGACTCGGTCGGACCGAGAGCCCGACGCTCTAGAACTCGCCGCCTCCCGAATAAGGAGACCGGTCAAACCTCGGACCTGGAAACCGCGGAGGTGCACTCCCTGCCGGCTGATAAGAATATCTGGAATGCTGCTGCCTCTGTCTTCCCCTGAACTCACCAACCATATCCAAATATCTAGCCCTCTTACCACGGCTCCGGTCACGCTCGTGCTCTATTCTCTGCTAGCGTTTACGATCCTCTAAGTTCTGTGCATACGCCTGTATACGGGACATATCCATGCCTAGTCAACATACAGCAGTCGTACACTCAACTATCAAGTGTGGCCCTAGACCGGCCACAAAGCGATGAACTCTATCCTCCATCTCAGCCACTATGGCTGGGGCATATCTGGCCAAGGAATCGAAGTATACACAATACTCTTGCACATTCATACTGCCCTGCCCAATACGTAGGAACCTGTCTTCTCGGGCCTGTCGGACCTCTGGAGGTAGATAATGGCGGAGAAAAGCATCTGAGAACTCTCCCCACACAGCTGGAGGGGCATTTTCTCCTCTAGATAACTCCCATGCCTGATACCACTGTATCGAAATATCCCGGAGTCTATATGAAGCCAACTCCATTCGCGTGCATAACCCTCAAGGTCCTCTGCATACTATCAATGAAATCCTGAGGGTCCATATTTTGCTTTACCACAGAAAACTCGGGAGGACCTAACCCAAGGAAGGTCTTAACCCTCAAACTACCGGCCCTGTCTACTGGGTCAACACTAACCCCCTGCCGTTGTACCTGGGCGGCTACTAATCTGGTCAATGTCACCGTACAAGATCCAAGACATCCCGGGACCAAAGGCATCCGCCGAGGAACCGGGGTGGCCGGAGGCGGGTACGCGATGTCTCGACGGCCCCTCACTCGAATCTCATCCCGGGCCGTCGTGGCCCGTCGAGTACCGCCAGTGGCCTCACCGGGCCGCCTCTCGCCCTTCGGGCGACTGTAGCTTTCTTGCGGGGCATCGCTGAAATCAGAACAATTTATCAGAAAGCGAACGCTTAAGACAGGGCTCTATCGTACAATCTAAGAGAGAAAGAATCACATCATCCTAAATGTCTTGTAGCCTCCTGTTTATAAGTGTGGTGCATAACACACCCATAAACAAGACTCTACTAGACACAGTCTGTAGACAACCCTAGGACGAAACTGCTCTGATACCACTTCTGTCACGACCCAAACCGATGAGTCGTGACGAGTGTCTGACCCCTAGCGACCAAACACCCTTAAACTCGTATCTGAAACATAATAGACATCAAAGGCCCATAAATGGCAAAAATTGATCTCATAAGAGGAAAACATCAGAACTCTGTACAATCTGCATATATATACACAACATGTTAAGAACAATACAAGCCAGCTAGGCTGCTATATATACTGTACACAAAAGAACAGAAGCCAACAAGGCTACATCGTCTGACTACTACATACAACTGTCTACAGATCTCTACTGGAATAAAAGCTGTAGAAAGAATGGGACAGGGCCCCATCATACCTATATGCATACACATCTCAAAAGAGGCATACAAAATCTGACTGTAGCTCCGGATCAAATGGAGTGTACTGACCACTGCTAGATCTAGAGGTCCTACTGAGCTGGACCACCTGTTTGTCTCCCTGTACCTGCGGGCATGAACGCAGTGCCCCGAGCAACGGGGAGTCAGTACGGATAATGTACCGAGTATGTAAGGCATAAGAACATCATATATACATAAGAATCATGGATAAGATCTGAACTCATAAACTGAAATGACTGACTGCATGTACTTGTATGAACTAGTATCTACCTAAATCTGCATAAATCTGTATAACTGACAATGCCTCTGTGGGCACATAATATGCATGCTCATGCCTACCAACGATGTTCATGCATTTATATATGTGTGTGTATATAACGCCTGATATGTGTGCCTATATAACGCCTGATGTGTGTGCGTATATAACGCCTGTAAAGCCTCTATGGCATCTTATCAGATCATATCGGCTCCTCTGCGGCTATAATCAATATCATCATCATAGTGGTAATGTGTGTATAATGCCTATATCTCTTCTCATACTTCACATATATCTAATATTCGAGTATATAACGCCTTTTGGTTATAGGTCAATGTACATAAATATATAATGGATGTAATGCATGAATAAACTGTATGCACAGAGCTGGCTACATAAGACTGGACCCATGAACAGAAGGATCACTCATGAACGGGATACATGAACACCAAAGACCGAAATACTTCTAATGCTTCTAAGGGTAGAGTAATATGGCAGCTCGCTTACTCGCTTACTCGCTTGTGGGATCATGTCATAGGATCATGCCAAAAGAAGGAAAGAATTGATAGCCTTAACATAGCTTGAAGTATACTCAATCGTCCAACTTCTACCTCTCGAACTTCCAAGTCTACAATTAAAATAACATAGGGCTTGATTAGGCTATTTACCTTGCTTACTAATCATTTAAAACACGAATAAAGCTTGACAATTTATGGGCAACATTTTCCTTATAAGCTTAACAACTCATCAACTTCTCATTCGACCCAACATTAACCACAATACCCAAAACACGATGACGACACACATATATATATATATATATAATATACTTAAATCCATTCCCAATCATCTCTTAAAATAACCCCAAGTCACCATCTTGTCCTTCATTAACTTACCACTCCCACAAATACCTTCTCTTTACTTAGTTCACTAAAACTCTTAATAATAAACTCAAATACAAGGGTAGAAATCATTTACGTACCTTAAGGGGTCAAAAACCCCAAGAATCACTTCAACTTCAACTCTCTAAGCTTCACAACCTTGAATAAACCCTAGAAGCAACCTTCTTTTTCACAAGCTCGGGCCTACGGGGTCCGGGTCTTGTCAAATCTTCACTAATATGAGGACACTTTCTATCTCCAAACTCGAGCTCTCCCTAGTCTCAATTCAAGTGCCATACCCAACTAGAAAATCATAAGTTCTACCACTACGAAAACGAGGGGTGTAACAAACTCCTTATACGATGAGTGATCCTCTAAGGAGGGATGTAATAAAATGACAATAGTAATGATGTCAAAGATGCTTATAAGCTCTTATGTATATGTGTCCATGTATGACTATTATGTAACATCGAGCTTCTATCACGGCATGATAGTATCAAGGCGGCACACCATCGTTAGCTGGTACATAACCCCGAGCCTTAGCAGGCTGCATGTATAATCATCGAGCCTTGCCATAGCCGGGTATGCGAAACGCCGATCCTTCGTGGCCTAGTATGTCAGAATATGAATACGAATACGATTACGAATACGAACGTGATACGGAAATGTATAATGCATCACGAATACGAATATGGATACGGATATGGATACGTACGCAGACAGACACGCATTAGAAATGGAAGGTCCCAGGAAGACAAGTAAATGATTGGGGGCGGTTCTATTACCCCCTCTTAGCTATTTTTATGTTTTATTAGTTTAAATGAGTTAATCTTACAAATCGACATTCTTGAACCCATATCCTTTTTTTTGGGACGTTGCGTCGCCCCGGGGGCGGAGAGGCCATCCATAGCAACTCGGGACTACGTAGTAGCTCCTCTCATTCGGAGCTGCTTTTTTTCTATTTTTGGTACATACTTTGGGAGGCGGGGTCCCTCCCACCTATAGAGTGACATACCCCTTGGCCCCAGACATTGTATATGGTTAGATGTATTTGCCTTTGGTTATATTTTGGAAAATTTTTTTGGGCCCGTCGGCTTTGTACAGATAGGGCGGTTGTGATGAGCGATGCAGTTGCACAATGACATTGTATGAATGATGGATAAAAGTAACTTAGCCAGTGGCTCACCTAGATGTAAATGGGGGAATGTCGATGAGGTGCCCGGGGGTTCGCAGGGGCTC
>NC_081345.1:62407408-62430292 GCF_029784015.1 Lycium ferocissimum | reverse complement strand
CATATTTAAGAGAATATTCTTTATATAATAGATTCAACCAAAAAATAATTCTGTATATATAAGGAAACTACACTCAAATTTTTCAAGAAAAGAACTTGATATGCGAATAAAAAGACAGATTTTATGGGAATTTACACTAAATAAATAGTTCATGCAAATACCCACACATTGGACCTCGAAGGTCAACCGTATAGTACGGATCCTTAATACTAAGGTGCCTAATACCTTTCCTAGGGGATCACCAGAACCCTTACCTGAACTTTGGATTAAGAAGGATTTTTCACGGTGTATGAATAAACCCTTCAAAAGTGGTTTTCCTAATTTTCTAAAAATTAGGTGGCGACTCTTTTAAAACAAAGTCTAAAAGAGTACTAATGATTTCGCAGTAGCTTTTTCCGAGCGCTAACCCTGCCCGCAAAAAATGCGAACCGTTACAAAGAGAACTTAAGAAGACAAGTTTGTAGGCTCTGAGAACTGGTCCGGTTTGGAGGTTGTTTTCTTGAACCAAGCCAAAACACTTAAGAAGATTTCACTGCCACTTTTCTGATTACAAATGTGAAGAATGATGAAAAAGCCAACCTCAAAAAGAAGGGGGAATACCCCTATTTATAGCTAAAAACAAATGGGCCTTAGTACCTTCCTAGAAAAAACCCTAAAATGGATAAGGCGGCGTCTGTACGGTCTGATACCCGTACTTTTGTCAGCGCAAATGGCGGAACAGTCAGATGACGTGTGTCCTGTCCCATAACGGATTCTCCGAGCCTATGATGAGTGTGTTCGCCTCAAGCTCGGGATTTTTGTGCCCATCAAAGTACCTTCGGTTTTGACACTGTGTTGAATGAATTCACGACCCCTCGGTCCTCGTTCCCATCGGTGGCCAACGACCTTATTCTTCCTCGATCGTATAACGGACAGCTGTAATATTTACCCTGGTTCTTGCCGAGTACAAATTGATCCGATTTTTACTGTATACAGGAGTATCTACTCCAAGTAAGGTCATTCAACTGAATCATATGATTTCTTCATAATTAATGAACATTGGTGAGACCCCTTTCCTTTTATACTTTTTCACCAACTCATGACTCATAATAATGTTGTCGGTAATGACCTTGCCAGGGACAAAAGCTGACTGACCTATCCACCAAATAGTTCACAACAGATTAAATCCAATCAGGAATGACCTTGGATACTAGTTTATAGAGGATTGTGCAACAAGATATGAGTCTAAACTCAGTAATTCTAGAAGCATTTGGAACTTTGGGTATAAGAGTGATTGTGGTACAATTTATGGGTTTATACATGACTCTGATTGAAAAGAACTCAAGCAGATCATCAATAACAACTACACCAACCAGTGGCAAGCTTTCTTGAAAAGAATGCATTATATCTATCACATCCAAGTGCTTTTGCCTCATCAATTCTTTTAAAAGCATGGATTATTTCATCCCTAGTAACAGGTGGGGATTTGTATAAATAAATAATAAATATTCTAAAGTTAAATTCTTTCCAAAATGGATTTTTAACTGAGAAATTTTCAAAAATATACAACCCAACATCACTACTAAAAAACTGCTGATTTCCGACCTACTAAAACCGACCTCAATCGAGGTCAGAAACGCCTCATATTTTTTTTTTTTTTTTTAAAACTGACCTCATGAGATCGGTAATAGTATACAAAAATCCGTAGTGAACACATATAGACCTCACGACGTTGGAAATTTATTTGAAAGTAAATATTATAAATTGTTTTTAATAAAACGACCTCGTGAGGTCGGTAATATTTTAAATTTAAATAATAATAATAATAATAAGTTATAGTACCGACCACATGAGGTCGCTAAATTTTATTAAAAATATTCAAAATTGTTTTCTAGGAAGCGACCTTCTGAGGTCGCTGCTTTTTTAAATTAAAAAAAAATAATTATTTAAGATACCGACCTCATGAGGTCGGTATAGTTTTAATGTCAAAAAATAATCATTTAAGTTACCGACCTCATGAGGTCGGTAATTTAGTCAAAATCAGGTCAATTCACTTAATAAAAATCTAAACCCTTGTTCTTTTACCCCATTTTTACATTTTTCACGCAAAATCTAAATCCCCCTTCCACACCCCCCCCCCCCCCCGCGCTTGCCCCTCTTTCCCTTTCACCACCGCCGTAACTTCGCCGCTAGCCAACCCTTGTACTTTCTCTTTATATAAAACATTATGCCACGTAGCCCAATATACAATATTATACAGCATTATACCGGGAAAAGCATTATACATAATGTATTAACCTTGTATAAAAGGTGTTTATACACAAATATGGGCTAAACCAGTTAACAAACTGAAAATATTGGCAACGTGGCGTACCATTTTCTCCCAGTAGACATAGAGCATAATTTTCAAAAATTCTGTTCTTTTAGCCAAGTTATGGAACGTTTTTAACAAGTTTAAAAACGAATCGTAATAGCCTAATGAGTTCCTTATACTGTTCCCTGAGCTAAAGTTGGGGATCAGACATTGGTGAAAATACATACCGATACGTCTGGAGCTTGTGTTTCCATGACTAGTAAGATAATCAAGTTACTTGAGCTCAAGTTACTTGAGCTTATCTAGTCCGATCATTTATACATTTTTTTTTTTCAAATTATGACGCAAGTCGCAATAGAGAACGTGTGTAATGGTGAACCAAATGGAAAGAACTCGCAAAGAATAAGCAAATACATAAACTTAATTTTGGCAACCTCGGTATTTTGATCTTCTACATAGTGTTGTATTAGACTATAAGTAGTTCCTTCTGGTTAAGGTCATAAAATTTGAATGACAAACTTACAGACAGTATGATATTATATCATTATCATTAATTTAGGAGTTGAAGTTGTCTCTTGTATTCTATTATTACTGGTGTAACACCTAGATGATGTTAAGAAAGAAAAGAGAGAGGTTTACATAGAGAGAATTTACGAACCAATAACGTTATACGATTTTTCTCATTTATATGATGCTCTTTTGTTTTTACATCCTACTCTTATGACTTTTATCGCTTAATTCGTGACGCAATCGTCGTATTTGAACTTATGTGTCGTATTCCATGTGCATAGGTACGAAGATGACAAATGATGGAAATTTGTACTTAAAGTGAGGGATTTGGAAGCATATGACGAGTAGACAAGGTGACGAGTTGAAGATCGATGAACAAAAAGAGAAAGAAACTGAACTGAAGGCCCGCTTTTCATCCGCATCGCGTGAAGAAAGCGGACACAAGACCAGGCATCAGAGCCACGCGATCCTTCCGCATCGCGGAAGGAAAGCTTGAACCCCCAGAACCTTGCGCGATCCTTCCGCGATGCGGAAGGAAAGCGGAACTCTGCGCGGTTCTCCCGATTCGACTAGGATTTGGTTTCCTTATTTTTTATTTTTACCCTAGACTATATATAGACGTTTTATTTTGCTGAGAACGTGTGCTGGGATTTATTCAAGGATTTGTAAGCCACCGTTCTCTTTTTCTCTCTCTAGGTTTCTTTTATTTTTCATCTTTTTCAACCCTAGGTTATTCATGAATTCTTTTGTCTATGAACGAATCATGAGTAGCTAAACTTCTTAATTCTAGGGTTGTGGCGAAAGACTTGAAAGTTGATTTGATGACAATTATTATCTATTGATTTTCCATATTTTGGGTTGCTTATTTATTCTTGATCTTAATTGTTTGATTATCTGGCCAATAGTTAGACACTATCTGTGGTGCGTGAATTGAACTTGAGAAAGGGAATTCACGTACGTAATAAGAATAAATAGAGTTTGTTCGATTTAATCGTTTCGCTACTGAGGATAGAGATATACCCTTTAGCCCTACTTAGTTGAATACGGAGAAATAAATGCGTTCTTGTTACCTCTAATGACCATAGAGATATAGGCGTTATAGTAACATCTACAGGCTTGTGAGTAGTTCGAGAGAATATCATAAAGCATAATTAACCCGTCAACTAGTAACCCAGGAAATAAGATAGGTGAAATTGTCTGAAGATCAATTGGATTGTCGAAAGCCATGACCCTAGATCTTTCTCTCATCTGATAATTCTTACAATCTTTGTCAAGATATTCCCAGTTACAACAAACACCCATCACAAATTGTTTACTTTTCAGTTGTAGTTTAGTTCAACAAACATCTTGATTTTCACTTTCTTGAATAGTTTCATCCGAATTTGAATTAGCTTAACAGTAGAATCTAAGTCTCTGTGGGATCGATATCTGGACTTAACAGTCTATATTACTTGTACGACCACGTATACTTGCGTGTGCGTTTGGGAGCAACAAGTTTTTGGCGCCGTTGCCGGGGACTTAGAAAAATTTACTGTTTTTCTAATTTGAGTTTGTTTTTCTATTCAAGTCTTTACTTTTTCGTTGTTCTACTTGTGTCACTTCAGGCTTCTCTGGTTTATGCCAAGCACTCGAAGTTCAGGAGTACCGTTAGTTGATCTTGATCACGAAATCGAAAGAACTTTTCACCGACAAAGAAGAATGGCTAACGAAGCGAAGCAAGACTCGCTCTTGAACAGGCAGAAGGGATAGAGCCAGAGACGGCGATGAACAGGGTGCAAGAGCACAAGAACAACGAATTCTTCTTTCCAGTTATGCTAGGCCTAGTCTGGCAACTATTGCTAAGGCTATTGTTAGGCCTGAAATCACTGGAAATTTTGAGCTAAAAGAAGGAACAGTGCGGCTGGTGCAACATACGTGCCAGTATATGGGTAAGTCTAGTGAAGACCCGCATAAGCACTTGATGCAGTTTGTGGAATTGAGCGAGAATTTCCAATATAGAGATGTCCCCGATGATTATGTGAAGCTATCCTTATTTCCGTTTTCACTGATTGGCGAAGCAAGGGAATGGTTGACGAATCTACCTGCAGGGTCTATCACTTCTTGGGAGATACTATCCAATAAGTTTATCGACAGATTCTTCTCACCCAAGAAAACAAAGGAGCTGCGAGGAAGAATTGCTAACTTCACTCAGAGAGATTCCGAATCTCTGCCACACGCTTGGGAGAGATATAAGGGCTATCTGCGCGATTGCCCCCATCACATGCAGCCAAAGGAGATCATTGGCAACTATTTCGTAGAAGGACTTAACCATGAATCAAGGGCCCTGTTGAATGCTTCAGCTCAAGGGAAGATCTTAAACAAAACATATGAAGAGATGGAAGATCTTCTTGAGATGATGTCGAGGGTCATCATGAATATCATGAGACTAGCCGAGGGTTACCACACAAAAAGCTGCTGGGGTTCTTAAAGTTGATGATGTTGCAGCTATTCGGGCTGATATAGGTACTCTTACTAACGTGATGTTGAGGGTGTTTCCTCAAGCTCAGCAGATTCAACCAGTTCAACATATTCAGCAGGCAGCATGTGTAGGTTGTGGTGAACCTCATGATTATAACAATTGTCCATTGAATCCAGAGTCCGTTTATTTTGTGGGACAACAAAATCGTGGTAGCGGAAATCGGGAAACTATTATGGAAATAACTACAACACTCCATTTGGGAAGCAGGATTTTCACAAGCCGAACAATTATCAGCAACCTCAAGCTCAGCCAGCGAGCAATTTAGAGGAGATGATGAAGCAACTCATTGCTCAGAATCAAGTGACGCAGCAGCAAAATCAGAAAATTCAGAGTGAGATGCAGAAATCTATTCACGAGCTTGAGCGTCAGATGGGGCAGATGGCTCTTATGCAGAATGTCAGACCTCCGGGTGCTCTTCCTAGTGATACTGAAAAGAACCCGAAAGAATGCAAGGCAGTCACCTTGAGGAATGGTAGAGAGCTAGAAGAAGTGCCGCCGAAGAAGAAGAACATAGCAGAGGCAGAACTGATCCCTGCTAAGCGAGCTGAACCAAAGCAAACAGTCGCAGAGCAACATGTAGAGGAAGTGGTGCGTCCACCCCCTCCCTTTCCACAGCGACTTCAGAAACAGAAAGCAGATTCGGCTTGCAAGAAATTTCTTGAACTCTTAAAGCAGGTACACATCAACATACCTTTGGTGGAGCTTTTGCAAGAAGTCCCAAAATATGCTAAATATATTAAAGATGTGGTTGCGAACAAATGGCGTTGGACAGAGTTTGAGACTGTTGCACTTACTGAGGAGTGCAGTTCCAGAGTGAGGAGTAAAATTCCTCCAAAGTTGAAAGATCCGGGCAGCTTCACAATTTCGATTACAATTGGCAACATTGAAGTTGGGCTAGCATTGTGTGATTTAGGTGCTAGTATTAATCTGATGCCCACTTCTGTGTTCCGAACGTTGGGTTTGGGAGAGCCTAGGCCAACCACTATTACTCTGCAGTTGGCTGATCGATCTCTTGCTTATCCTGATGGCATTATTGAGGATGTTCTTGTGAAGGTAGGCCCGTTTATTCTGCCGGTTGATTTTGTGATACTTGATTATGAGGCAGATAAGAGTGTTCCTCTTATCATGGGGAGAGGGTTCTTGGCTCGATTGATGCTGTGATCCGAGTGAAGGATGGGAAGATGTCCATGACAGTTAATGGACAAGAGGCGACTTTTGATGTGTTTAAAGCTACCAAGCTTCCAGCCCATTATGAGGAGTTGAAGATGATTTTCGTGGTGGAACCCGAGCTCACTAATGCCGAGTTAGATCACTTTCTAGCTTCGCGAGATCCGTTGGAGACAGCTTTGGTGTATGGGGAAGATCTGAAAATTGATGCAGAAGTGGAGGAGTGTCTTAGTATTCTTGACACTTCATGTGCTTATCTACGAGCACGTACACCAGTTGAGGAGCTAGATAGACCAGAGTCATGGAAGAAGCCGAAACCATCTATTGAAGAGGCTCCCGTTCTTGAATTGAAACCATTACCGCCTCACCTTCGCTACGCTTTCTTGGGTAGTGGAGACACATTGCCCGTAATCCTCTCTGCTTATTTGACTGATGTGCAGGTTGAACGTGTGTTGCGAGTGCTAAGAGATCGAGTCCGAGCCCTTGGGTGGTCGATAGCTGATATTCGAGGTATTAGTAGCTCGTTTTGCATGCACAAAATATTATTGGAGGAAAACAGCAAGCCTAGTATTGAGGGCCAGAGGCGACTGAACCCGGTCATGAAGGAGGTGGTGAAGAAAGAGGTAATCAAGTGGCTTGACAACTGCATTATTTATCCCATCTCTGACAGCAATTGGGTGAGTCCTGTACAATGTGTCCCAAAGAAAGGGGGCATGACTGTGGTGGAAAACGAAAAGAATGAATTGGTGCCTCAACGAACTGTTACGGGTTGGAGGATATGTATTGACTATCGAAAGTTGAACAACGCCACCAGAAAAGATCACTTTCCTTTGCCCTTCATGGATCAGATGCTCGACAGATTGGCTGGGCACGACTATTATTGCTTTTTGGATGGTTATTCGGGCTACAACCAGATCATGATTGCACCTGAGGATCAAGAGAAGACCACATTCACATGTCCATATGGCACGTTTGCATTCCGGAGGATGCCTTTCGGTTTGTGCAATGCTCCAGGTACTTTCCAGCGATGCATGATGGCTATTTTCACCGATATGGTGGAAAATTATGTGGAGGTATTTATGGATGACTTCTCTATTTTTGGAGATTCTTTTGATGACTGCTTGAATCATCTTGATGCCGTGCTAGCTCGTTGTGAAGAAACGAACTTGGTCCTTAATTGGGAAAAATGCCATTTCATGGTTCGAGAAGGAATCGTCCTTGGGCACAAGATATCGAGCAAGGGAATAGAGGTTGACAAGGCGAAGATTGAAGCAATTGAAAAATTGCCACCACCCGTTTCAGTTCGGGGAGTGCGCAGTTTTCTTGGGCATGCAGGATTCTATCGACGGTTCATCAAAGACTTCTCTAAAGTTGCTAATCCAATGTGCAAGCTTTTAGAGAAAGATGTGAAGTTTGTGTTTAATGAAGCCTGTCTGACGGCTTTTGATGAACTGAAACGAAGGTTAGTGTCAGCCCCTATTATCATCGCACCCGATTGGTCTCTGCCATTTATTTTGATGTGTGATGCCAGTGATTTTGCTGTGGGAGCTGTCCTTGGTCAGAAAAGGGACAAGATTTTTCATCCTATTTACTATGCCAGCAAGACACTTGATGCGGCCCAGATGAACTATACCGTCACAGAGAAGGAGTTATTGGCTGTTGTCTACGCCTTTGACAAATTCCGATCATATCTTGTGGGCACAAAGGCGATTGTATACACTGATCACACTGCAGTTCGTTATCTGTTTGCAAAGAAGGATGCAAAGCCGAGGCTTATTCGTTGGGTGTTGTTGCTGCAAGAGTTTGACATCGAGATTCTTGATCGAAAGGGCACAGAAAATCAGGTAGCAGATCACTTATCGAGACTAGAAGATCGGAAACATGTGGATGAAGCAGTGGCGATTAAGGAGACTTTTCCTGACGAACAACTCTTTGCTCTTCAATCAGCTGAGGTGCCATGGTATGCAGACATGGTGAACTTTATAGTAAGTGAGATCTACCCCCCTGGTGCTAATCACGAGAAGAAGAAGCGGATTTTGCATGACAGCCGTTTCTATGTGTGGGATGAGCCCTATCTCTACCGGGTTGGCACAGATCAGCTGATCAGAAGGTGTGTTCCAGAGGAAGAGGTGCCTGCGATTCTCGAGAAGTGTCACTCATCACCCTATGGGGGACATCATGCTGGTGACAGAACAGCCGCAAAGGTACTTCAGTCCGGGTTCTATTGGCCGACGTTGTTCAAAGATGCTCATGAATTTGTGCGAGCATGTGATAGCTGTCAGAGAACCGAAAATATCTCCAAGCGTCATGAAATGCCTTTGAAGGGCATCTTAGAAATCGAGCTGTTTGATGTGTGGGGTATTGACTTCATGGGCCCATTCATACCATCCAAGGGGAATAAGTACATATTGGTGGTTGTAGACTACGTCTTGAAGTGGGTGGAAGCTATTGCACTTCCAACCAATGATGCTAGTGTGGTGGCACGATTTCTGAAAAAGAACATTTTTACAAGGTTTGGGACCCCTCGGGCCATCATCAGTGATCAAGGTACGCACTTTTGCAATCGGCTCTTTGATAAATTGCTGCTCAAGTATGGGGTGAAACACAAGATAGCGACTGCTTATCATCCTCAGACGAGTGGTCAAGTGGAGGTATCGAATAGAGAAATCAAGAGGATTTTGGAGAAGACTGTGAGCGTAAGTAGGAAAGATTGGTCATTGAAGCTTGATGATGCTCTGTGGGCGTATAGAACAGCGTACAAAACTCCGATTGGCACATCTCCCTATAAGCTCGTCTTTGGTAAAGCATGTCATCTACCAGTTGAGCTTGAGCATCGAGCATATTGGGCGATCAAGAAGCTGAATCTCGACATGGTTCAAGCTGGAGAAAAGAGACTGTTGCAGCTGCACGAGTTAGAAGAATTTCGCTATCATGCCTATGAAAACGCGAAAATGTATAAGGAGCGAACTAAGAGAATTCATGACAGGCGCATCCAATCTCGTGACTTTGAACCCAGGCAGTTAGTCTTGCTGTATAACTCTAGGCTGAAGATTTTCGGGGGAAAGCTGAAGAGTAAGTGGTCGGGGCCATTCGAGGTAGTCCGTGTGACTGCACATGGAGCAGTCGAGCTGAAGAAACCCAACTCGGATGCAACATTTTTGGTGAACGGGCAAAGAGTGAAGCATTACTACGGGGAGGCCACTGACCGTGCTAGGTCTTCCATCGACCTAGAAGAGGCTTGAGGAAAGCCTCCGTCGTGCCGCGACGTTAACTCAAGCGCTTCTCGGGAGGCAACCCGTGTAAAAAAAAAAAAAAAAAAAAAATGAGAAAACCACAAAAAGTGTCGTGCCACGACCTTAACTACGGCGCTTGTTGGGAGGCAACCCAATTTTTCATATAATATAGGTCACGTTTGTTCATGTTGCAGGAATTGGGCGGAAAGAAGAAAAAAACGAAGTGCCCAGTGATTTGCGCATCGGTCCCGCGATGCGGACCAATCGCGCATAAAAAACTCAGAAGTGTTCAGTGATTCGCGCGATCCACCCGCGATGCGGACTGATCGCGTGACTTACTGCAGCTACCCGCGATCCTTCCGCGATGCGGACGGATCGCGCGGGTCGACCCGGTTTGTAATTTTTTTTTCCCTTAAGTTCTAACCGTGCACCCCTCTCCTTCACTCCCATTCACAAAACATTTTCACCTCTCCAAACCCTCTCCTCTCACCCGAAAATTCCCCCTCCCATTCCCTCTCTAACAAACACAAAATCAAGTTGCTCACATCCATTCTCCATTAAAATCACAAGGTAAGTGGGTTCACCCTCTATTCTTTTTTATTTTCGTTTCCCCCTTTCCCCTTGTTATTGATGTTTGTCATTGTAAAGAATGATTATGGGTTTGGGAGAATTTTGGGCGGGGATTGGTATTTGTTGTGTAGTAGGAGTGCATATGGCTAGAATGTGATTCCCTTTGCACAAGGGAGGGTTTCCAAACCCACCATTGTTGTCAAAAAGTGAAGGGATGATTTTATGCCCACAAGGTGTTTGATAAAAGTCCTCAACCAAGTTTGTGTGATAATTGTGAAGTCTTGAGTAACAATGAAACATTAACCAAGCAAAGGAACCCTTGTGCACCACTCCTCACCATAAATTTCGAAGTTGTGATGGAGAATAGGAGAATTGTGATTTTTTCATCCCAAGCCCTACAACATGAAATAGCTTACTTCGTTTTTGTTTTCCTTGTCATGTAGGAGTCGTTAACTTCTTTGATTTTTGTTTTCGTAATGTAGTTTGTCGTAAGTGTGGGGTGAGCCCCACTTTTAAAAAAAAAAAAAAAAAAAAAAACTGTTGGCTCAAAGCCGAGGCCTGAAAGGATCGACAGGGGGCCACGCGTTCTAACCCCAAGTACATGGAATACTTTTAAGTGTGGGGTTGTGCCACGACTCCCGTTTGTTACTGACCTGTGCTTTTCGTTTGGTAATGCGCTGTCTTGCAGGCACGATGGTTCACGCTAAGTCCAAAGGCAAAGCTGTCGCCTCCTCCTCCCAAGGCACAAAAAGAGGACGAGCACAAGATCCGTCCAAAGCAGCCAAAGGGCAAACATCCGGGAAGGGCAAGCATCCCGCGGTCGTCATTCCCCCAGTGTCTAGAAGGACGCCCCAACCCCATCTCTCTGGGGACGGGGAAGCATGGTATGCGGGGTTTGACACCTCAAAGGGCTACAATCATGAGCGGGCAATCAGTCGAGCCCCTTTGAAGAAAAATTTTCGGGATATCTACAACCGCATCGTCGCCATGGGCTGGACGTCTGTGTTTGACCAACCGGGGCCCGTGAACATCGATTTGGTCATGGAGTTGTACGCCAGCATGCCAAGCCGCGGGACCCGCGATTCTGTCTTTGTTCGAAGAAATTGGGTACCATTGACAGCTTCGACTTTGTGCGGAGCACTTGGAGTTCCGGATGTGCCCATTGACCCATTGTTAGAATTCATCAAAAGGCCCGATTATAAAGCTATCCGGGAAACTCTTTGTGGGGCCAACTCCAGAGCTCAATGGGCACGATACTCAGGGCCTCTTAGGAAACATCGGAGCATGAGCATGAGCAACTTTTGTAGGGAAGCCCGAGTTTGGTTGCGCCTGTTGAACGCCAGAATCATGCCACTCGACCACTTCTCCGAGGTCCCAAGGGAGAGAGTGTGCATAGTGTACTTTTTGATGACCGGGCAGCCCGTGAACATTGGGTATTGGATGATGCAGGAGATTCGACGAGTGCGGGCGGGCAAGTCAAAGAGGCTGAGTTATGGCAACACTCTCACGACCTACTTAATGAGGCTCGACGATGAGTTGGCCTATGCTACTGATAGAGTGCTTGAGGCACCCACGGACTCACTCGACATCTCAAATGTCATGGCCCCAGCGAGTGCATCCGGACACCATTTGACTCCGGCTGAGGAGAGATCCGCCCAATCCACAGTGCTAGCCCAACTGTACTCGGGGATGATGATTGCAAGTGAACATTTCAATGTTGATCTTACCAGGGTGTTTATTCAGAACCCCCACACCCCACATTCTCGGGCACTTGTGGGTGAGATATCTCAGCTGCCTGCGGATGAGGACGAAAACTCGGTCGATCGAGTCATGGCTGCATTTGAAGAAGGGGAGGAGGGAGAGTCGCTTCTGCAAGGCGACGACAACGAAGAAGAAGAAGAGGACGCCGAGCCTGATGATGGCGAGGGCGATGAGGAGGACTATTGCGACGAGGACGACTAGGCCCTAGAAGGGCCCCAGGGAGTATTTCTTATCTTACTTATGCTTGTTTTGTTTTCAATTATAAATGCATTGAGGGCATTGCATGATTTTAAGTGTGGGGTGGGAAAATACGTCCCTGGTTTGTAACAACATGTTTTGAGGTTGCGGATGATGATTAGTATGCCTTAGGATTTTTTTTTTTTTTTTTTAGGAATTTTGCGGCTTAGTGTCGAAAAAAAGAAAAAAAAAAAAATTCAAAAAGATTTTATGTTCCGTATTTTTTTTTGATAACTTCTTTTAGTAGGCATTCATCATCCACCCCCTTTGGTTTTCTTATGGCCTCGGTTCTTTCCCGAGGGGGGGCCTTTGAACCGGGCGTAGGTAGATTTTTCTTTTATAGTCATAGAAAGGGCTTTTCCTGATGACGGGTGGATGACAACCTGCTTGAGGGAAAATTAGTCCTTAGGATAGGTGTATTCAAATGCTAGGTGCACGGGATAGGTGAAGTATTGGCAAATGAGCGATCTTGAAATATTTTTTTTTTTTTGTGAAAGCATGCCTTGAAATTGTATCACTTTTCTTGAAAGCACTTGAAATTGGTTTTTGTGACTCGTATGACCCACTTGGCATTGTTGTTTTTCATTGCTGTTTGATTCGAGGGACAACCGGATCCCTCTTGCGTTGATTGTGTGCCATGTGTGTGTAAGGATTTTCGTTTGTATCCATGTTTGGTATTGACGTCTAGAACTTGCCCTGTGTGTTCACAAAGCGAAATGAAGTTCGGTTGAGCCTAGAAAATGATAGAGGCGTTTCTTTGATTAGTCACTAAAAAGCCTAAAAAGTTATCCCACCAACTTGCAAATAGCACCCTAGTTAACCCTTTTGAGCCTTTAGCCTTTTCTTTGATAGCGAGTTAATTAGCCTTTACCCCTTCGTTCTATAAAACTTGATTTTTGATCCAAATACTCTATGAGCACTTTAATCATTTACATGTATAATGGGAGTTGGGATGTGAAATAAAAAGGGGAAATGGTTGTTAATTGTAATCTAGGAAGACAATGGGAGCACCGAATGAAAAGAACTAATTCACTTGTTAGTTGGGAATTAAAAAAAAAAAAAAAAAAAAAATAGAAGAAAGGAATCTGAAAAAAAAAAAAAAAAAAAAATGTGTAGCGAATAAGTTTCCCCTGCTAACTTGTGTAACTTTTAAAGAGTGGTGCATAAACAAAGAGAATGGGTGAATTGGGAGAAATTTAAAGGTTGGTTGGTGTTGAATAAGGGCAATGAAGAAATTGTGCGAGAATGGTAAAAGTATATGTATTAAAGTGCTTAGGGAGGTTAGTCACTATTATCCAAATAATTCCTACCCGTCCCTCAGCCTACATTACAACCCTCGAAGTCCTACTTGATTCTAGGTTCATCTTACTTGTATTAGTGGAGTGGTTACACTACGGGCAAGCCTATGGTATGTCGTATTTTACATGTGATATTCTTTGTGAGAGTGAGCGTACTTATTGATTTTAGGTCCATTGATTTGAACATATGTGATTCTTGAGAGATATGGACTACTTTATTTTGGTGAGGGCACATAATTAGCAATAGAGTGGTGAAGTGTTGATTTCTTGATCATAAGGTTGCTTACATGCTTCAATGTGGTGTCGTTAGGTCAATGGGTTTTAAATTTGAAGTGTTTTTAGGAAGGTGGTCCTTGGTGATGAAAATGAGGTTTTAAATCTTTGGCATGGCTTTCGCAAATGGGCTTATTGTTTTGGTTTTGAAAATTTTCTTTTGAAATAGCCATACTAGCCGAATCCCGTTGCAGACCTGTTTGAATGAGTTGGGCTAGAGTGTAGTTTGGTGTTGGTTTGTGTTTGCTCGAGGGCGAGCAAGGTCTAAGTGGGGGGTGGTGATATTTGGCACAAATATCATGTTTTGCGTCATTTTACATCCTACTCTTATGACTTTTATCGCTTAATTCGTGACGCAATCGTCGTATTTGAACTTATGTCGTCGTATTTCATGTGTATAGGTACGAAGATGACAAATGATGGAAAATTTGGCTTAAAGTGAGCAATTTTGGAGCATACGACGAGTAGACAAGATGACGAGTCAAAGATCGATGAACAAAAAGAGAAAGGAAATTCACCAGAAGGCCCGCTTTTCAGCCGCATCGCGTGAAGAAAGCGGACACACAACCAGGCATCAGAGACACGCGATCCTTCCGCATCGCGGAAGGAAAGCTTGAACCCTCAGAACATTGCGCGATCCTTCCGCGATGCGGAAGGAAAGCGGAACTCTGCGCGGTTCTCCCGATTCGACTAGGATTTGGTTTCCTTATTTTCTATTTTTACCCTAGGCTATATATAGACGTTTTATTTTGCTGAGAACGTGTTCTGGGATTTATTCAAGGATTTGTAAGCCACCGTTCTCTTTTTCTCTCTCTAGGTTTCTTTTATTTTTCATCTTTTTCAACCCTAGATTATTCATGAATTCTTTTGTCTATGAACGAATCATGAGTAGCTAAACTTCTTAATTCTAGGGTTGTGGCGAAAGACTTGAAAGTTGATTTGATGACAATTATTATCTATTGATTTTCCATATTTTGGGTTGCTTATTTATTCTTGATCTTAATTGTTTGATTATCTGGCCAATAGTTAGACACTATCTGTGGTGCGCGAATTGAACTTGAGAAAGGGAATTCACGTACGTAATAAGAATAAATAGAGTTTGTTCGATTTAATCGTTTCGCTACTGAGGATAGAGATATACCCTTTAGCCCTACTTAGTTGAATACGGAGAAATAAATGCGTTCTTGTTACCTCTAATGACCATAGAGATATAGGCGTTATAGTAATATCTACAGGCTTGTGAGTAGTTCGAGAGAATATCATAAAGCATAATTAACCCGTCAACTAGTAACCCAGGAAATAAGATAGGTGAAATTGTCTGAAGATCAACTGGATTGTCGAAAGCCATGACCCTAGATCTTTCTCTCATCTGATAATTCTTACAATCTTTGTCAAGATATTCCCAGTCACAACAAACACCCATCACAAATTGTTTACTTTTCAGTTTTAGTTTAGTTCAACAAACATCTTGATTTTCACTTTCTTGAATAGTTTCATCCGAATTTGAATTAGCTTAACAGTAGAATCTAAGTCTCTGTGGGATCGATATCCGGACTTAACGTCTATATTACTTGTACGACCACGTAACGTATATGTTAAAAGATAATAAATAATTAGGTATCTATTAATTATTAATTAAGAGGATTCAACGGTTAGGGACTCCTATACGTTATGTTGTTTCAGCCTCTTAATAAAAAGAAACGTTATTTACAGAAAACATAACGATGAAAATGTCTTCTCCTCCGAACAAAGGAAATTCTTCTGCTTCTCTAATTCTCAAGTTCTTGCAAAGGGATTCTATTAAAGATTCTTCTCAGGAAGAAAGAACAAACTTCTGTAACAGGTACGCGATTATAGACAGTGGTTATTTCGATGTAGTTCGTGCTTCATAAACATGTGATTGCACTAAAAAAGATCATTTACATAAAAAGTTAGAAAGAGAAAGTCTACCTTCTCTCTAAAAAGTCAAAATTACCGTTACAAAATTATAACTATTACCAATCCAACCAGCCTACATCGATGGGGTCACCGGCCGGTGACCCTCCGATGACGACGACCCACCAACTGAATAATCCTTTAGAACCATCCACTACCGTGGAGGCCGTAATAGGTGGCTCTTATGCCACCGCTCTATCGAAAACTCCAAAACAAAACCAATTTATGGCAAGGAAAACTGCTCACAATGGATTACCAGCTCTGTTATTCAAAACTCGAGATTACTACGGACCGATGGCTAATCTATGCAGACGAACCATTGTCGGACGCTACTTGAAATCAAGGCCCCAAGTTGACGCAATTAGATCAAAATTTGATGAGAAATTCTCTCTAAAAGGTACAGTCAAGATTGGGGTATTTGATAATTTCAACATATTCTTGACTTTCAATAACGATGAAGACTTCAATGTGATTCTCTACAAAAGAGCGATTGATCTTGATGGGTACCAAATTTGGCTTCAAAAATGGTCACCGGACTTCAAACCTGAAGAAGATATTCCGATTGTGTCGGTGTGGGTGCTATTGCCAGGACTGCCATTTCATATGCACACATGGCACTACGTGAAACAAATCACTGAGGTAGCAGGTACTTCTATTGAGCTTGACACAACTACTAAAACTATGAACAGACCAAGCATGCAAAAGTACGAGTTGAAATTGATCTTATGAAACCTTTAGTTCATACAGTTTGGATTGGTAAAGATGAAAATGATTCTATAAGAGGTTTTGTTCAAAAAATTGAATATGAAAATGTCCCCAAATACTTCAAACATTGTAAAAAACTTGGGCATGCTTTGATGGAGTGTCGAGTGTTGGGGAAGAAAAAGGAAAATGAGAAGAAAGAGGTTGAGAGGATTAAGCAGCACAATACTCCAATGGAGCAGGTTGATCCCCCTATTCTAGAATCCCAAACTGACAAGAGTGATAAGATGAAAGAGAGAGAGCAGGGTAGGAAGCAAAAAGAAGTTGCTATTGGACCTGATTTTCAAAGAGGAAGGGAGCCTAATAGAACAAACACTGATAAAGATCAAAGGGGTAAAAGTGCTCCTGCCAAACAGAATAGAGGGAAAAGTATTCCTCCAAAACAGTCCTTCAAGCCAACTGGTGTTATTTTTGGAGTGGATAAGCCTCATCCCTCTAACTACATCTAGGGCTGGGCATAAAACACCGAAAATCGAATTATCGAACCGAATCGGGGATTTCGGTATTTTGGTATTCGATATTTCGATTTTCGGTGATAAATTAAAAAAATTCGCATATTCGGTTTCTGTATGAGGTATGAGGTAATTATAGGTTCGGTAATTCGGCATTTACCGAATACCGAAATAGTTATTAAATAGAGGGCCATTAAATTAATAGTTCAGCCTATCTGCCCATCAGCCCATGCATCAATAGCAAGTTAGCAATAATACTCATCAGTTTAGACCATATTGTGGAAATCTGACCCACGTAAAATTTATGATTTTTATACTTTTCAAGTAGAAATTAGATAAGCGGATGGATTCTAATAGTCAATAGTCATATAACAATAGCAATATGCATTCTAATCATAAGATTTTGCTCAAGTCTTGAAAGTTAAATCCCCAAATCAATTGTCACTATTAATCACATATATTTATTCAAAATGCACAAATTTGGGTATCCAAATTTACAGCTAAAAAAATTAAGAAACTCCAAATCTGTGCTTGTTATCTAACCATTGATGTAATACCGTGAACTGGACTTAATATGGTATTACCGAATCGAAGTTTGATTTACCGATTACCGAATTACCGAACCGAAGTTTGAAAGTTCGGTATTTGGTATCTACTTTCAATTACCGATTACCGAATTACCGAACCCGAACTTTGAAAATACCGAACCGAATACCGAACGCCCACCTCTAACTACATCAATAATGAGGATCAGGATACTGTTATGGATCAGGAAAAAGATGTAGAAAGGGAGGAAATGGGGGATAATTCTGTGATAAATGTGGAAAGTGAGCACATCATACAAGATGATGGGGGAATAGTGACCAGGATAAAAATGGTGAAGATGATCTTGTAATCAATATTGCTAATGATGATAAAATGCCTGAGGGTCAAACTGTTGGTGGTGATGAAGTGGAGACCATGGTTACACCTTTTGAGGGTAATAAATCTGTCACTTACTACATTAAAGACCCCAATGATCTGCAAGTTATAATCAACCAAGAGGAATGGTAGACTGTTAGTAGTAGAAAGAAAAAGAGATCCCAAAGAAAGGATATGAATAGTTTGGAGAAAGGGGAGGCAAACAATTTAAAGGATCAAAACAAGGACCAGATCCAGGACCAAGAATCAGGCTTAGGGATCAAAATCAGTGACACATCTCAACAACATCTGAACATTGAAGAAGGGGGAAATGAAAATGAACATCCATATGATGAATGGGCTGATGAATCATCTACTGAGGATAATACTTCTGATGAGTCCTCAGAGGGATCTATGGAAGATGAGGAAGAACAAGCTGATAAATGCACAAGCGGAGCTAATACTGGAAAAGGTGTAGACAAAAGTGCCATGTATACAAGAAAAGACCCTAGCTTTATGGCAGTAAGTAAACACCAGATAGAAAAGCAAGACCAGCAAGCTCCTTTAACCAGGAGACAAAAGAAGAATCTACAAAAAAACTCCAATAAGCACCTTAATGATTAAGGTACTTAATTGGAACATTAGGGGCATGAAGTCCCAGGCAGCTACTGAAAGACTTAAAAACAACATCAACCGATACAAAGTTTCTTTTGTGGCAATTCAGGAACCTTTCATCAAAGAGGAAAAAATTGACAATTACAGACAAAAACTTGGCATGCAAGGTTGTTTTGTGAATAATATCAGTAAAATATGGATCTTTTGGGGTTTTGACATTAAATGTGATGTGTATTCTTAGGATGATCAAATGCTTACTTGCAAAATATGTCATAACAACAGTGATAAGGCTCTTTTCATCTCAACTGTTTAAATCCAGGTCTGCTGGCAAAGTCCAATTATGGGAACCTATGAGGGCTTTTTCATTTACTATCAATCATCCTTGGATGGTGTGTGGTGACGTTAATTGTATATTGAGCCCTGAAGAGAAATATGGGGGAACACCACACAAACTCAGCAAGAGTTTGGATTTCATTAAATGTATTACTGATTGTGGGCTTACTGATATGGGATACAGTGGAAATTCATTTACTTGGTTCAATGAAAAAAAAGAAGAGGAGATCATATGGAAAAGACTAGACAGGATGCTTGCCAATGATGAAATGGGGGCCATGTTCTCTTCTATATCAATCCAACACCTTGCTAGAGTGAGTTTAGATCACTGTCCATTACTCATAAATCTTCAAGATCAGAATGTCAACAATATTAAGTATTTCAAGTTCCTAATTTCTGGACTGAGAAGGATGATTTTCAGGATTTAGTAAAGGAACGCTGGAATCAACATATTGATGGGAATATTTTTTTGGATAATTCAACAAAAAATGAAAAGAGTAAGCAAGGGTCTGAGTGATTAGTCCAGGAATAAAATTAGAGATGTTTTTATCAAAAGAAACCAACTGGAGGAACATGTGTCGACACGAAGAGATTTACATGAGATCTTTGGCTCAGGATGATAGAATGACTTTGAATAAAGAAAAGGTTGATCTGGTCCTGCATTTCAAAACAGTTGATGTTTTTTTTAGACAAAAAGCTCATCTCAAGTGGCAATTAGAGGGTGATGAAAACACTAAATACTTTCACTCTGTGGTTAGAGGAAGAAGACATCATATGAAAATCCATAAAATAAAATAAAAAGGGATGATTGGCTAGATGAAGAGGATCATATTGCCAATGTTACTGTTGAATTTTACCAAGACCTCTTCTCTTAAAGCCATACTTATATTGATTTGAGTGTGATGGAGTGCATTCCTAAGTCTATTAGCAATGAGGAAAGCAACTTGTTCATTAAGGATATCACCAGTGAAGAAGTCAGAGAAGCTTTGTTTGATATTGACTCCAATAGCTCTGCTGGACCTGATGGTTTCTCAAGCTTGTTTTCCCATAATTGTAGGGATATTGTCACGACCCAACCAGAGGGCCATGACGGGTACCCAGAGCTAGCCTACCGAGCACCACTTGTCATGCTTCTCCCAATCTATCTCAGTGGGCCATATCTTTATTCCTCAATTAACACAACCAGAATATATGTACGAGGCTACAAAATATATACTAATAAGGTCACAAAACATCTACCATCCACATATGTCTACGAGCCTCTAACTGGAATGTTGAAAATCATAAGGACGGGACAGGACCCCGCCATGCCCCAAATATGCACACAAAAGAATATACCAATAAACTGCAACTCCGGAGTAGTGGAGTGCTCCTGTATATATGCTGATAAAGCTCCTAGGGATCTGGATCGTCTCCCTGTCTACTTGCGGGCACGAACGCAGCATCCACAAAAGAAAGGACATCAGTACGAACAATGTACTGAGTATGTAAGGCATGAATAGTAATATAATAAAGAAATATGAGATAAAGAGATAACCTGTAATTGACTGCCTCTTAAGGTGAAACCATGCATGCTAACTTTTACTTTTAAACAATATCATAACATGTATATACATAAACTGCCGACCATATAGGTACGGTGGAATCATCATTAGCCCGCGTCTGGGCCTCCTGCGTCCGGGATAACCATCGCATGCCGCCCGCTAGTGGTGTCTGCCCGGGCCATAAAGGCACGGTGTTATTATCATTATTCATAAGCCGCCCACTACGCCCACCGTAGTGGTGTCTGCCCGGCCAACTAGGCACGGTGTAATCATACATAAAAATAAGCATGCATGAGAGCCCAATTAAAAGCTACAACTCTATCGGAGTGACGTAAGGTCGGTGACCTCCGATTTACATTATGGAACAATCATCATCACTACATCTCACCTCGAAAGAACAAGTAACATAAGGTGAGATCATAACAATGAGTGAAATCAAGAAAAATCGTAGAATAAGCTCAATCATCTCATAATAGCTTTGCGACCACACGCTTTGGAATTTCTAGCATTAAAATCATCATCATCATGTTCATCATAGAAAACATCTCATCTTTGGTATCGTAAGAAGCTTTTAAGAATCATGAATGTCACGCCCCAATTCTGGAGTAACGTGACCGGCACCCAAAGCCAAACTAGGCCCGAGCGAACCACTCTAAATCTGAAACTCTGGGGAGTGACCCCTAACTTAAACTGATAATGTCTAGTCTGGAGATATATATATATATATATAAATACTGACTATTTCGTCTGAATTGGGAGCACACCCAAAATACATATAAATAACTGAGCAAGCCGAGGAGGCTACTTTAATCGTACAAAACCAACAGAATCCAACAGACATATACCAGCCTACAAGGCTATCACACCGATATACTATATATAAGACTCATCTACAAGCCTCTAGGTAGATGTGTGACTGTACCATACAATCTGGAATCAAAAAGGAAAGACTCCAAAGGACACAGCGACCGAACGAAGGGAGCTCACCAATCGACCGATGTCGGATCCACGGCTCATCGGGGAGGCCTATCACTCTGTCTATCTGTACCTGCCGGCATGAATGCAGTGCCCCCGACAAAAGGGAAGTCAGTACGAAATAATGTACCGAGTATGTAAGGCAACGATAACTGAAATTGAACTGAAACAATACAATCTGGAGGCCAAAGAATGCCTTGAATACCTCTCCAAACCTGTCTCATATGAAATGCAATATAATATATATATATATATATATATATATATATATATATATATATATATATATATATATATATATCAACGAACAAGTGGCCGAGGCAAGCGTAAAAATTTCATTGGCCAAGTAGCCGGGTAATATGTCTCACCGACCCGTCGGCCGGGCAATCTGTCTCACCGACCCGTCGGCCAGGCAATCTGTCTCGGCGGCATCGGCCAGGCATATCTGTCTCACTGACCCGTAGGCCAGGCATATCTACCTCACTGACCCGTAAGCCAGGCAATATGTAAATGTCTCACTGACCAAGTGGCCTGGCTAAAGAAAAATATATGTATATCATGCTGTATATCATGCGTACGCTGAAAACATTGATACTGTAATGTCTCTTCTGTCTTTTTATAAACTCAAGGACATAGGGAGGGGATGTGGCCCCTCGAAAAGAATAACACAACACTCGGAGACTAGATAACAATATGACAAGCTCTACTTTGACAAGTCTCGAACCATAAGGTTTATCATGCTCTTACCATATATGGAAACATGCCAAGAAAAGAAAGAACAGCCTTAACATTCCTTTTCGGTCTTCTATTACTTAATGTTTATCCTCCCGAGCTCGTAAATCTACATTCAAGAGAAATCATACTATTGTTAGGCTTATCGTCATATTCCTATCTTAGGTCATTAAATTAAACTTATTTAGAATCTGCCGAAATTCGGGCAGCATCTCCCCTGTTTATATCCCTAGCCCGAAATCACAATCCAACAACTGACAACAACAATAACAATGCCAACGCCAATGTCACGACCCAACTCGGGCCGTGACGAGTACCCGATACTTGTACCGAGCACCCCTTGTCTGCCATATTACTTTTATTACTAAGTGGGCCATATGAACTGCACCATTTTTTTTTTCGACATATACATTGGTAACATAATAATATACATAGACGGCCCAACTTTGACAATACATTATACGGCGACAAGGACAATCGAACACAAAACATCTACCGTGCATAGTGTCTACGAGCCTCTAACATAGTATACATATACATAGGAAGGGCCGAGTACTATCGTGCCCGAACACATATACAAGAGTAGTACCAAAAGCGTGGCTCGAGACAACCGGAGCGGCTGACGCTATCTGGCTCGATAGAACTCCAGAAACCGAGTCCGTCTCCGCCGACTCGCGCGGCATGAAGCGGCGTCCACTGAAGGGACGTCGGTACAAATAGTGTACCAAGTATGTAAGGCGTGAAGGTAAACAACGCAAGTATAATCATAAGTAAGA
>NC_081345.1:62351801-62407308 GCF_029784015.1 Lycium ferocissimum | reverse complement strand
GAATAACACAACACTCGGAGACTAGATAACAATATGACAAGCTCTACTTTGACAAGTCTCTCGAACCATAAGGTTTATCATGCTCTTACCATATATGGAAACATGCCAAGAAAAGAAAGAACAGCCTTAACATTCCTTTTCGGTCTTCTATTACTTAATGTTTATCCTCCCGAGCTCGTAAATCTACATTCAAGAGAAATCATACTATTGTTAGGCTTATCGTCATATTCCTATCTTAGGTCATTAAATTAAACTTATTTAGAATGCGAAATTCGGGCGATCTCCCTTGTTTATATCCCTAGCCCGAAATCACAATCCAACAAGCGATAACAACAATAACAATGCCAACGCCAATGTCACGACCCAACTAGGGCCGTGACGAGTGCCTGATACTTGTACCGAGCACCCCTTGTCTGCCATATTACTTTTATTACTAAGTGGGCCATATGAACTGCACCATTTTTTTTTCGACATATACATTGGTAACATAATAATATACATAGACCAGCCAACTTTGACAATACATTATACAGCGACAAGGACAATCAGAACACAAAACATCTACTGTGCATTGTCTACGAGCCTCTAACATAGTATACATATACATAGGAAGGGCCGAGTACTATCGTGCCCGAACACATATACAAGAGTAGTACCAAAGAGCGCGTAGCTCGGAGCAACCGGAGCGGCTCGCTATCTGCCGCTGATAGAACTCCTAGAAACCGGGTCCGTCTACTGTACGACTGCGCGGCATGAACGCGGCGTCCACAAGAAGGACGTCGGTACAAATAGTGTACCAAGTATGTAAGGCGTGAAGGTAAACAACGCAAGTATAATCATAAGTAAGAATCACCGAGTCATAGGTTCAGGAGATATACAATGAAGTAAGAAAACAACCTGTACATAGGAAGGCCCTTTTTAGGCCGGGTACTATGCGTGCTTATCTTAGGAGGATATCTCTTATCATAGACATAGAAAATAGAGAGCGTAGTATGACATACCTTATCATATAATATCATGTCGTACTATATCATAGGAGATCATATCATACCATAGCATGGCGTGTCATAGTATATCATGGCATAGCATAGCGTATCATAGTATATCATGGCATAGCATAGCGTATCATAGTATATCATGGCATAGCATAGCGTATCATAGTATATCATGGCATAGCATAGCGTATCATAGTATATCATGGCATAGCATAGCGTATCATAGTATATCATGGCATAGCATAGCGTATCATAGTATATCATGGCATAGAATAGCGTATCATAGTATATCATGGCATAGCATAGCGTATCATAGTATATCATGGCATAGCATAGCGTATCATAGTATATCATGGCATAGCATAGCGTATCATAGTATATCATGGCATAGCATAGCGTATCATAGTATATCATATCATATCATGTCATGTTATGTAGGGTCATAGACATTTCCTCACCTTCAGCATAATTATTTCCATCATAGAATCATAGTCGTCATTTTAGTTTTAAGGACTTTCAAAAAGTGTACAACTTTAATTTGGAGAAAAATAAATATTTTTAGAAAACATTTATAAATTTTAGAAAGAAAAACAAGCCTTGGAATCGATGGACTAGTTAAAGCAACTATCTCTTATTAGTCGAGACAATAACCCAAAGGTTTCCTTTAGATTCTACTTCACAATAAGTCAAATAAAACAATAAAGAAAATCCGGGAACAAAGGGGTCCACCTCGGGCCAATTGTGGCGGCGTACCAAATTTACGTATATTATAATTCATGGCGTCACTTATGAGGATCTTAGAGTAATCGGGTCCTATTTGTGTAAGTTCTAGACGTCTAGGGACTTTTCCAACAATTGGCGCAATTTCTAGTTCAATTCTACTGAATGGATAGTAGCGAATTTCAACCTTGGATTCCGAGAAAAGGATTGGTCCCCGAGGCTCGTAGTCGACTTAGTACGTCTAAGACATGCCATAGAAAGAAGGGTGAAGCCTTACATACCTCTTTCCACTCCTTTTGCTACTTCAAATTCACGTTGCAATCTCGTCAAAATCTGCGAATTGGTCATGTTTACCAAAACTCTCATTAGTATACTTAGAGTTAGAATCTTAAGGAACCACTTGGCTACCGAAATTTCGGCAGCATTTCCTCTCCGTAAATATACCATCCTCAATATTTAATTTAGTCAAATTCTCATCAAACACAATCCGGGAATTCAAACCCGCCAAACTATCAACCACAATTCTAACAACAACAATACCAACAACTTCCATACTCAATCAACTTACTACTTCTTCCAAAAACTTTCTAACTTTAATGAAAACAATAACAACCTCACAAGCTATATTCCAACAACATCATACTAATCATATCATCTTTCATGCATGCAAGACATTACATTCCATCCATATAACTTCTAAAACAAGTCTTCACTACTACAACTTCACTAAGGTTCCTAGACATTCGTTAGCAACATAGAATCCACAACATAACAACAAGCAAAATACTAAATAAAATTGACTCATTCTCTTCCATCCCTCACCATAGCCTCACGGCCAACACCAACATACATACTACAACTTCTCAAAATTCATTCAACTTCCATTTTCTTCACATATCATCCACAACAATAACAACCAAACACTAAACAAAATAATTGAAATATGATTCCTTCACATACATATATATACACGGCCACATGCCATATTCCTCTCTTTCATGAATTTCATCCATTTTAGCATACTACAACACATATAAACCATGTATAACACATAAGACAAGATTAGAATTTACCTTTCTTCTTCAACTTCTCACTTGCCTAACTTTTGGCAACTTGTATGATTTTGAACCTTTCTTGTTCCAACAACAACTTCACCTTGTTGTGCACCCTCTACTTGGTAGAAATTAATTTTTGAAAGAATTTTATCAATTTTCCTTGAATTTCTTGCTATGGCCGAATACGGCCCTTGAATTTTCTCCTTCTTTTCTTTCTTTTGTTTTCTTGAAATTTCTAGAGAATTATGGATCAAAGATGACTTAGTCATCTTATTTATTGACCAAGCTTAATTCATTGTGGGCTTGGACCCCCCTACATGGCCGGTTGGGCCTTCAAATTTTCTTAAAAAAAAATTCCAAGCCCAATTATTAGGCTAGTTCTTGTAATTCATGAAAACAAAATTTTTTCCAACTTCCAAATTTGCCCTTCATCTTTCTCCATATTTCCACGAGTCATATTGCGAATTTTCTTTTTTTTTTTTGCCCTTGACCTTCCTCATTAATTCCACTTCTAAATTTTTCATAATCAACTCATATGCCAAACAGAATAAAATATGGCCTCGCTCATTGTCTTCCCGCGATTGTTTCGAATTATCCGATTATACTAAAATGCGGGTTATAACAGCCAACGCCAATAACAACATCATCAATACAAAAGTATTCCATAAAACATCCCACACGATGTTTATTCAATTTTCTCAACCAACAAATTTGGTATAGGGTCATTTAATAGTTCTACCTTTATAAGTATGCCTAAATCAATATCAATAAAGGAAGATTCATACCTTACCTTTTCTAGAACCGCAATATCTTCACTTTCCACCTTGAATTCCATCCAAAATTCACCGCAATACGATTTTGTAATCGCAACTGTACGCTGTCTGAACCTGAATTCAGAAATTATACTTAAATCGGGCTAAAATTTGATGTTGGGAAGTTGTAGGAAATTTTCAGAATATTTGGGGGATTTTCTGGTGTGTTTGGATGAAGAAAGGGGGGGGGGGGGGTAAGCCCCCTTATATAGAGTTTCAGAATCTGCCTGGACCGACTCAAAAATTGCTCAGCGCGATCGCGTTACCTCCTGGGGCATTCGCGCTGAGTTGCTGGGTCCTCTTCTGCGCGTTCGCGCCACCTTCTGGCGCGTTCGTGCAGGGTTAATTCCCTGCTCTAACAGCCCATCTTAAAATGCACACTACGTTTGATTCCGCTGTCGGATTGACGCACGGTTTGTTGCATTGAAAACTAGACTTCATGAACTTCAATTTAGGCTTTTACTTTACCTCAAAACTCCTCATATACTAAAAGATATTCTTCCTCCAAGTTGGACAAAAATTGTCCCCCGTCTTTCTCCAAAGTTCCAACAAACTTAATCCTTTTGATTCACTTGTTCTCCGGCTCTTTCGTGACCTATTACATGAACTTAGACCCTCATGATCATAAAATAAGCACGTATAATCTCGTATATCCTAGAAGATACTCCAGTATCCACAACTACGCAGCTAACACCTAACGAATCTTAACGTACCGAACTACGAGGTGTAACAATGAACTTCTAACTTTTGGGCAGAAAGAAGTTATGGAAAATATGGATAGAATCATAACATAGGAATCATGCCTTTGAAAGAAAGGGACTATCCTTAACATACCTTCAAGCCTCCTTAACGACTAAATGTTCTCCTATCAAGCTCGCGACTCTACATTCAACAGAATTCGTACTAAGGTTAGGTCATTGAAAGCATGATTAAGTTTAAACTAAAGCAACTAAGAGCTAACGGAATTTGGGCAGCATTTCCTTTGTTTCATCAACTTTCTCCATATAATAAACAACTCCCAAACATCAATAGCAACATCCATAATATCATAATCAAGAGGCTTCTTTCAAGTTAAGCATTGTCCAATCCTCAAAACTCCTTTTTAAGGTCATTCATAACCATAGCTACAACACAACACCATATTCACTTACATACAATATTTCCTCAACATCATTAGTACAACCCATAATAAGATTATACTCATAGCATACTAAGAATCATGACTCAGGTTAATTTACTACTAAAAAAATATCATTAAATCCATATTTGAGCTTCATCTCCTACTTTCTTCTCTCATACAAGTTATTCAACAATCAAACACCCTCAATAACATGAAATGGATGTAAAACTCACCTTTTATTGCATAAGGATGAACTTTGGATTGATGTATTTCACTTGAATGAAACTTCAACTTCAATACCAAAAGAAATCTTAAGCTTCACAAACCCTACTGAATCTCCCCACACTTGGTTTTCTTGATTCTTGCTAGTTAATCTTTGATTTCTCTTGGGTTTGGGTTAATATGATAGGGGGAAGGTCCTAGAGCTTTCAAGACTTGGAGAAAATGTGGGAAATGAAAAATAAGAACAAGGGTCATCTATATATAAAAAGAGAAAAAGTGACCCGACCCGATTATACGGCCACTTATACGGTCCGTATAAGTGGTCGTATAATCCCACCAGGGATTACCCCTCTCTGGAATGGTTATACGGACCATTATACGGGCTATATAAAATTATACGGTCCGTATAAGTAGCCGTGAAATCCCCATTTTTCCAAAACTTGCTCTCGTCGATTCGTTTGACTTCCAATCCTTGTGGAACCTTCTTGGCACTTATGTAACACTTCATTAACCATCTAAGGAGCCCTATAGCTCCTCCTCAAGACATTTATAAATAAACATTAGCTCGATTGATGTAAAACCTTCCCAATCAAAACTTGCATTTCACTTCCTTCGATAAACTTAGTTCCACCGATTAATGTGACTTCAAAATCTTGTAGTACACACTTAAAGCTATCAAATACTCCCCTTAACTTCATAAGGACTTCATGTTTACCTTAACCTTGCGTCAGTCTACTTACAGCGCAACAATTTGAAATGCCCGAGATGTAACATCCTCCCGCCCTTAGGAACATTCATCCTCGAATGTTAGACTCTTGGGGATTTTACAAAAAATTTGCAAGAGTTTTCCCTGTAATATGGCACTACCATCCTTTCATAGCAATCCAAAATATATCGCCTCACAAGGCTACAACAATAACAACAACAATCATGGCTACACATGACCAAGAAAGCATCAAAGAAAGTATTACATACCTGGGGACAATGGCGTCTATGCTTGGGCCTCTTCTGGGGGTGGAAATAAATGCGGATATCTGGACTTCATATCTTCTTCTGCTTCCCAAGTCATTTCCTCTCTATTATTATTTCTCCATAATACCTTAACTGAAGCGACATCTTTAGTCCTGAGCCTCCGTACTTGCCTATCTAGTATGGAAATGGGTACTTCTTCATAAGACAATTTCTCAGAAACTTGGACATCATCTACAGGCACGATTCTGGAAGGGTCTCCAACGGACTTACGAAGCATCGACACATGAAAAACCGGATGGACTGACTCCAAATCCGAAGGTAGATCTAATTCATAAGCCACTTCGCCTACCTTGCGCACAATTTTGTAAGGCCCAATATACCGGGGACTAAGCTTTCCCTTCTTGTCGAATCTCATTACACTTTTCATCGGTGACACTTTCAAGAATACCCAATCGTTAACTTGGAACTCCAAGCTTTGTCGACGGTTGTCCGCATAAGATTTCTGGTGACTTTGGGCTGTCAACAACCGGTCTCGAATAAGCTTGATCTTTTCTACTGCTTGCTGGATTAGTTCTGGGCCTATTAGCTGTGTCTCTTGTACTTCAAACCATCCAATTGGCGATCTACACTTTCTCCCATATAGAGCCTCATACGGGGCCATCTGGATACTGGAATCATAACTGTTGTTATATGCAAATTCAATAAGTGGCAAATGATCATCCCAATTTCCTCCGAAATCTAATACACATGCCCGCAACATATCTTCCAAGGTCTGAATAGTGCGTTCAGCTTGTCCATCAGTCTGTGGATGAAATGCTATACTAAGTCTCACTTGAGTTCCCAAACCTTCTTGGAAGGACTTCCAGAAGTTAGCTGTAAATTGTGCTCCCCTATCTGTGATAATCGATACTGGGACACCATAAAGTCGCACTATCTCTTGAAGATACAGTTTTGCATAATCTTCTGCTGAGTATGCAGTTTTGACTGGTAGAAAATGAGCTGACTTCGTAAGTCTGTCAACAATTGCCCATATGGAGTCATACTTACGCCAAGAATGAGGCAAGACTATGATAAAATTCATGTTGATCACTTTCCATTTCCAAATTGGAATTTCCATCGCTTGCAACAATCCTCCTGGCTTTTAATGCACAATTTTCACTTGTTGACAATTTGGAAACTAAGCTACAAACTCCGCTATATCTTTCTTCATTCCGTCCCACCAATACATCGACTTGAGAGAATGGTACATCTTTGTCACCTGGATGAATAGAATAACGAGAGTAATAGGCTTCTTCCAAAATCTAGTGGCGTAGCCCTGCAACATTCGGGACACATAGCCTGCTTCGATACCTGAGAACTCCATCTGCAGAAATTTCAAATGGTGACTTGTCTTTCTGAGGAAGTGTATCTTTGTAATAACTCAATTTGGGGTCTTTATATTGGCGCTTTTTCACCTCCACTACTAAGGATGAAAAGCTGGGTTATGAATAGCAACTCCTACATTGCCCGAGTCTATTAAGCGAACTCCTAGGCTAGCTAGCTGTTGAAGTTCAACGGCTAATTCCTTTTTCTCCAGCTGAACGTCACAGACTACCCATGGATTTACTGCTAAGAGCATCAGCTACCACATTCGCCTTTCCGGGATGATATAAAATACTCACGTCATAGTCTTTCAATAGCTCTAATCATCGCCTCTGCCATAGATTTAACTCCTTCTGCTTGAAAATATACTAGAGAATCTTGTGATCTGTATAAATATCAACATGAACACCATACAAGTAATGTCTCCACATCTTTAGGGCATGAATAACCGTATCTAGGTCAAGATCATGGGTCGGATAGTTTTTTTCGTGTTTCCGCAACTGCCCGGAGGCACAGGCAATGACTTTACCGTGTTGCATCAACACACAGCCCAACCCAACATCGGAGGCATCACAATAAATAACATAGCGTTCTGATCCTTCTAGAAGTGTCGGACCGGAGTCAAGTCAATCTATCTTTCAATTCTGGAAACTGCACTCACAAGCATCGGTCCATTGAAATGTTGCTGATTTTTGAATTAGCTTTGTCAATGGTGCAGAAATAGAAGAAAATCCTTCTACAAATCTTTTGTAATAGCCTGCCAATCCCAAAAAGCTACGGACCTCTGTGGGTGTTGTAGGCCTTGGCCAAGTCTTCACAACCTCAATCTTCTGAGTATCTATCCGAATGCCATCAGCTGAGATAATATGGCCTAGAAAAGTTACAGAATTCAATCAGAACTCATATTTTGAAAACATGGCATATAATTCTCGAGTCCGAAGGATTCCAAGGATAGTACGTAAATGATCTGCATGCTCTGCTTCTGATCGAGAGTATAACAAAATGTCATCGATGAACACTATTACGAATAGATCTAGGAAAGGCCTGAACACATTATTCATCAAATTCATGAATACTGCTGGGGCGTTAGTCAATCCAAACGATATTATCCAAAATTCATAATGACCAAATCTAGTTCTGAAAGCCGTTTTCGGAATGTCTTTTTCTCTAACTCTCACTTGGTGATATCCTGATCTTAGATCTATCTTTGAAAACCACTTACCACCCTGCAATTGATCAAACAAATCATCGATTCTCAGAAGCGGATATTTATTCTTTATTGTCACCTTGTTCAACTGCCTATAGTCATGCACATTCGCAAGGAACCATCTTTCTTTCTTACGAACAAGACAGGTGCTCCCCATGACGATGAACTGGGCCTAATAAATCCATTCTCGAGCAAATCCTTCAGTTGTGCCTTTAGCTCTTTCAATTCTGCAGGAGTCATTCTGTAAGGAGGTATAAATATGGGTTTGGTATCTGGCAGCACATCAATAGTAAAATCAATCCCCCGTTCCGGTGGAAGACCTGGAAGCTCATCTGGAAACACATTTGGAAACTCATCTGGAAACACATCCGAAAACTCATTTACTACCGGAACGGATTAAAAGGTTGGCGGTTCTGCTTCGATGTCATGAACCCGGACTAAATGATAAATGTAGCCCTTAGCAATCATCTTCCTCACTTTGAGATAGGAAATAAACCTATCTCTTGGGGATGCTGTGTTACCTTTCCATTCAAGCACTGGTTCTCCTAGAAATTAGAATCGAACCATTTTTGTTCTACAATTCGCATTAGCATAACAGGAAGCCAGCCAATACATGCCCATAATAACATCAAAATCTAACATTTTCAGCTCGATCAAATCAGCTACAGTATGACGATCACATACCACAACCACGCAGTTGCTATATACTCGTCTAGCTGTTACCGGGTTACCAATAGGAGTAGACACCTCAAACGGCTTGATTAGCTCGGTTTCACCCCAATACGATCAGCAATATAAGGAGTAATATGTGACAAGGTAGAACCCGGATCAATCAATGTATAAACATCATGAGAGAATACTGATAGTATACCTGTGACAACGTCAGGGGAGGACTTAAAATCCTTTCGATCGGCCAATACATAAATACGGGGCTGTGAGCCACTTGAACTGGATGCTCCCCCTCTGCCCCTACCACAACCTGGTGGTGCCTGTGAGCCTTGACCTACAGGGCGCACAGAAGAAGAAGAGCCGGCTACTGATCTTGTGGGCTGGGCTCCACCTCTACCACTTATCGATAGACAATCACGCATCATATGCCCAGTCTGCCCACATGCGTAACAAGCATCTGAGCCTCGGCGACACTGACCTGCATGTAATCTACTGCATTGACTGCATCGTGGTACAGGTTGTCTCCTCTGACTAGGATCGCCTCCAAACTGGGAACCCAAAACTCTCAAGCTCTGACCCGATCCAGAATAAATAGGGCATTCAAATCTCCTGCCAGCAAATCGAGGAGGTGCACTAGCCGCGGATTGGCCGGAATACCTGGAATACTATTGCCTCTGACCCCTTCTATACTCACTGCTAGCACCTTTAGATCTAGCTCTCTTACTATGCCCTCTGTCAGAATCACGCTCCCCCCTGTGCGGCGGCTTCTACTGCTCTTCCAAATTCTGAGCATGAGCTTGAATATGAGAAATATCCATCCCTTCCTAGAGTGAAGCTGTCAAGCAGTCTTTAATCAAATGTGGCCCCAACCCACTCACAAACCGATGCACCTGATCTCTCATATCGGCTACCATGGCCTAGGCATACCTAGCCAATGAATTGAAGCAGAGACTATACTCCCGAGCACTCATATTTCCTTGCTTTAGATTCAAAAATCTGTTAGCTCAGGCCCATCGGACCTCGGGTGGCAACTAATGATGGATAAAGGCATCTACGAACTCCTGCCATACCGAGGGTGGCGCATTTTTCCCTCTCAAAGATATCTAATTATTATACCAAAGAACGGCCACGTCCCGTAGTCTATAGAAAGCCAACTCCACTGACTCAGTATCAGAAGCATGTATTATCCTTAACATTCTCAGCATCTCATCTATAAAGCCCTGCGGGTCTTCATTCGGCTTTGATTCAAAAAATTTTAGAGGATTCAAGCTCATAAAATCACGGGCTCTGGCGCTAACAGCTCTGTCACTAGGACCCGCACCTGGCTGTCGAGCCGGGAGCGGCAACTAACGAGTCGGCACTTGAATAGCCTCTATCATCGGTGGCCGGAGGCACCTGAGGAGGAAGCTGGAGGCATTGGGCCGGGCCGAGGCTCATTCATGCTCCTCTAGAATAGGCAGTGTGAAGGTCCGAGATGGAGCCTCGTTATGGGACTCACCCTCTACTCTATGTTTACCGGTGGCTCAGATTCGGTCCACCTTCCCGCCAACTGTCTTGCCCTTCGGGAAATTTCGCTATTGCTTTCCTCTTCATAGGCATCGCTGAAATCATAACACACAATTAGGAAAAGGAGAAATCTTATATCATGACTCTATCGCTTGATCTATGAAGAAGAAGAACGGTCATTATTTCTAAATACCCCGCAGCCTCTTGTTTATAAGTGTGGCGTGCTTCACACCCATAAGCAAGACTCTACCGGAAACAGGTCGTAGACACACCCTAGGACGGAACTGCTTTGATACCACTTTTTTCACGACCCAACCAGAGGGACATGACGGGTACCCGGAGCTAGCCTACCGAGCACCACTTGTCATGCTTCTCTCAATCTATCTCGGTGGACCATATCTCTATTCCTCAATTAACACAACCAGAATATATGTAATTCTCAAAATAAAACTCATTATGAAACAATCTTCGATTCCACCTCAAAACATATATACGAACAAGCCCACGAGGCTACAAAATGTTATACAAAATATATACTAATAAGGTCACGAAACATCTACTATCCACATATGTCTACGAGCCTCTAACTGGAATGCTGAAAATCATAAGGACGGGACAGGACCCCGCCATGTCCCAAATATGCACACAAAATAATATACCAATAAACTGCAACTCCAGAGTAGTGGAGTGCTCCTATATATCTGCTGATAAAGCTCCTAGGGATCTGGATCGTCTCCCTGGCTACCTGCGGGCACGAACGCAGCGTCCACAAAAGAAAGAACGTCAGTACGAACAATGTACTGAGTATGTAAGGCATGAATAATAACATAATAAAGAAATAAAGAAACATGAGATAAAGAGATAACCTGTAACTGACTGCCTCTTAAGGCGAAACCATGCATGCTAACTTTTACTTTTAAACAATATCATAACATGTATATATATAAACCGCCCGACCATATAGGTACGGTGTAATCATCATTAGCCAGCGTCCGGGCCTCCCACGTCCGGGGTAACCATCTCATGCCGCCCACTAGTGGTGTCTGCCCGTGCCATAAAGGCACGGTGTTATTATCATTATCCATAAGCCGCTCACTACGCCCACCGTAGTGGTGTTTTCCCGGCCAACTAGTCCCGGTGTAATCTATTAACACCTAATTTTTACAGCATAAAATATATATTTTAATTTTCATAATTCCCGAGTCCGTGACAGGGTGAGGATGCCCTTAGAAAATGAAAATTCAAAAATCCTAAGGAAATTGCAAAAAATTAACGTCTGATTATTATTATTTTTAAAAGAAATTAACAATTACAAGAAATTACGAGTTATTTACTTTCACAAACGTGATTTGAAAAGAGGATACACATCCCGTTCCTTCTAGCTCGGGGAAATTGTTAATTAAAACAATGTACGAATTACGGTTCATTTTGACCGCATTTTTTGTTACATGTTTAAATATTATCCGAAACTATGTCAATATTGGCTCATTTTGAAGCTTGTATTTTAAAATGACGTATTCCAAAATTTATTTTTATAAAATACGAATTTATATACGGTTATAAGAAAATACATGGTTTCGTATAAATGTGTATTTAGTTCTTAATTATATACAAAAGCCTCTTTTTTTTAAAAGAAAATACGTTTTAAACTTTGGGGGGGGGGGGGGCATTTTTAGCCTTCCTAAAACTAATAAAGGGGGGGGGGGTATATATATTAAAGGGGACCAAAGTTGCCATTTAGAAACTTCAGTCCCCATTCTTGGTTGTGGCCCGCTTTGTTTTCTCGTTCCTCTTGAAAATGGCGATGTCGATTCTTGCGATTGGGGTTTGGTTTCGATCTTGATTCCAGCCATTTTGATGGCTAACATTCTCAAATTTCGTAGGGGTTTTACTCCCCTTTCTTTGTTGATGATGTTTACAGGTTTTAATTTCGGTTTTATCAATTTTTAATCGTTAAATCTTAACCCTAATTGAGTGTTATTCTCAAATCGACCCGTGTCAGGGTTTCCATGGACAGAGGTCAAAGAACTGTTGTTAGCTTGGCCAAATGACACACTTATGGGGTCAAATTTGATCGAAGGAACCTCATGTGGGATGGGATTGAATTATTTGTGCGAAAATTAGTTGTATTCGTACTATGTGAGTATTATGGTACTGGTTTTTTGTCCATTTGTGTGTGTCACTGTACTATCCCTAAATTTTAGCGATTTTTGGAGATTTTTCTGAATATACCCGTTGGAATTTAGGTGTATTTGGTTAATTTTAATTGTATTGGATAAGGGGAGTACAGTCTGGTACAATTCGGTTAAAATGGATTTTTGTTTCTACTGATTTTCGAATTTGGGATTTTAGGGGGAAACCTGGTTTGAAATTTGTTTCCACTTCAGCTCTTGAACCTTAATTTTGGCCCTATAAAAATTGCAGTGTATTGTGTCATTGAGGGGGAACCTTTTTTTTAGGGAAAATTATCGAATATCCTAGCAAAATATTCTAAGTATAATATCCTATACTATTATACTATAATATACATCATATATAGAGAAAATATTATCCATATACTACATACCTACATTACTACTGTTAGAAATCCTATATATATACATTATTACTCTACTAGTATAGAAAGAACACCGAAGCTCTTGAAGAAATAGGGGTTGTTGGCTAAGGTTTAAAAGTGTTTGGCGCTAAGTCTTGACTCAATCTCTCCCTTTGATCTTTTGGTTGCCCCAAAAAGAGGTAATCACTCTTTCTAGCCTTACTTATTTCATTTAAGTTTGTAAAAGGAAATATTATTCTTGTGCCTATTGCTTTGAAAAACTGCTTGAAATGTTCTTGCTACAATGAGTTGTTTGCTTATACAGTCTGTTGTTCTTTGGGTTATGATATTAGGACTGTGATAAGTTTAAATGGATTAGATGTCTGGAAGGCTAAAAGATGTAGAAGTACTTTGGTTTACAACTTAATCCACTGTTATTATTGATATTAATGAGTTCCTGTATGTTTTGATTTTGTTCCAGTTTCCTTTTTTTTTTTTTTTTTTTTTTTTTTTTGAAACTTCATGTTGGTTGTGTAAGTGTGGTGTAGTAAAACCATAAGATGAGGAGTAAGGTCTATGTGTAGCTTTTGATCTGCTGTTCCATTGTTTCTTTGAGTTTTAACGTGTGTTGTTTGGGTTAACTGAAGTTAAGACATGAACCAAAGTGTGTTTACTTTCTTGTTTGAAGGATCTCTTATTTAAAAAATGATTTTGAATGAAGTTATAGTTCACTACCATTCTACGTGCTTGGTTCTATATTAGCCTTCTAAAGGGGCACGTTAAGTGTTTTTTGTGGATCTATACCCTTCTGTGTGTTAGTCAAAACCCCCCCTTATGTGATTCTTATGTGAAGATTGAGTTTTGATTCATGTGACCCTTTTAAGAAAAAGAAGTATGCATTTACTTGGGCCTAGTATGATTGCTCAACTCCATTTGATCACTGTTATGTTCATATTATGATATAAAACCAAGTTCTGAACTTTTACAATTCTGAAAATAGGTATTTGTCTAAGCTAAGTATAGATACTTGTTATATCCCGTATTTTGTACGCTGGGACATTCCGAGCTAACCATGGAAAGTTAAGGACAGGATTATTCCGGGATACGAGGTTGAGACTTTTAATGTTATATCCCGTATTTTTGTACGTTGGATTATTCATAAGTTGAGGTGGGGTCCACATGTCGAGATTTTTTTTGTTTGACATATGACAAGTTATATGAATAATATATGTGAAGTTAAACACAACTCAAGAAGGACCCTTGAGCCAAATTAAAGTGGAAGTCCTCCAAGCAAATATTTTTAAATAACGTTTTCAGGTGATCTGACTTTGAGGGGCAGAAATGGTATTATAAGTTTGGAATTTGGAAAAATACTAATGATAGAAGTTGTATATAATTGAATTAGCTTTCCAACCATAGGTTGTGGGCCCACAGGTGACATTGGGATAAGGAGATATGAATATTTTAAAGTAGAAAGGTCGAGCTAAACAAGGATTCGGTCCAACCCGATTCCAAGTCGGGTCGTGCCCAATACCCATGCCATTTAAGTGAAATTTTCAGCTTTCTCCTTCATTTTTCAGACCAAAACGTCCAGATTTTCAGAGATGGAGAGAGAGAGAGAGAGAGGTAGAGAGAGAAACCAAATTTTGACCACAATCTAAGCCCGAATCGCGAAGCTCATGAAGAGAAAAGTGTTGTGCGTTGCGTTGCCTTCAATTTGGGATAAAAACAGGCAAGAATGAAGAGGGTGACGTGCTGGCTGCATACTTAAGGTAAGACTAAGGTCCCTTTTTCATTGTTAACAAGTTTAATTAGAGTTTTAACGGATTAGAACGGAGAAAATAGCATTATAAACTAGTTTGTTATTTTGTTGAGATTTATGGATTAAGGGTAATTTTGTTATATGGGTTAAATGGTTGGAATTAATTGTGTTATGGATGTTTTGAATGTGTTGTAGTGTGTAAAAATGGATGGAAATCATGATATGTTGTGTGTTGAAGTGTGGCCGTATAGGGCCGTTTTGGTAGACTATGATGGACTAATTTTAGTTAGTGTATTAGTTGGTGATTGTTGTGGATTATATGATGAAGATGAAGGTTTAATGATTTAAATTGAAGTTGTAATTGTTTGTGGGTTGTTGTAGAAGTTAATGTGATTTTAGCATAGTTTCTTGAATTTATGAGAATTATGTTGTCAATGTGTGGATCGTTGGTGTAGTTAATGAATTTGGAAGAAAGAAACGTGTGGCTGTAGTTCTTGTCTAATGTGGACGTTTTCGGGTGGAGTAGTACATTGCTTGGGTTGGTTTGACTATTTTGCGGATTGTTGGAAGTGTTCTTGAGTCGTGTTTGAATGGTTTCGGATTAGTGTTTGAATGTGTAAGCATTGATGTTGACTTGATTATATATGGTTGAATTGAATGTAATTGGAATGTTGTCGAATTATGTAGAAAGGAGTTACTAATGTTAGAATACGTTTTGAATTACTTATTGATGTTGTTAGTATGGTTGTTGGTGTTGTTGTTGATGATATTGGCCGAGTTGAATTCTCGGGGTTGTTGAATTTACAGGGGAAATGCTGCCCAAATTTCTGTAAACGAAGTGCTAGCTTAGAATCGGATTTCTAAGTGCCTATGACTAATGTTTGATGCCAAATGATGTTATTGTAGATTTTGAGAAGCCGAGACTTGAATTCGGATTAGCTTAGGAAGCGAACGAGGTATGTGAAGCTTACCTTTCTTTCTTTTGGCATGTCTTAGTTGTAATTAGGCTATGATACGAGTCTCGGGGTAACTCCATTCTTAAGATCCGAGCACGTATACGATTCTTATTCACTTCTTGATGTTAACGTTCTTAATATGGTCAAATTATGGTTTTTAAGTCTTTTGTACAGTTGGATTTCAAAGGTTGCATAAAGAATGTTGTTTTCAAAGTTATTCTTATAACTACGAACGACCGTAACTTTCATAGACGAGCTCGGATCGCTTCGAAACGTTCGTAGGAGATTCTATAATGAATAAGGTCTCCAACTTTCATAGATGGACTCGGATTGGTTTGATACTCGTCCGTGGGCCCCGAGACTTTCCTTTGTGTAATGCTAATGACTTTTGAAGGGATTTTGTGCGACTATCGTCTTAACTCTCGAGCATCGATTACTTACTTCTCTATCGGGTTTGTAATGACGATTATGCCCCTAATTTCCATAAGTTATTTCATATGGTTTGATACGTATCTATGAGTCCTAAAGTTCTGTTTGATATATCTTTAAACGACATTCGGAAGGAACTTGATTTGACTATCGCCTTGGTTCTAAAATGATGGTTCACTTTGATTATTCTATCGAGTCTTTGAAAATGTTTTAAACTGCATATAGTTGCTCACGACTCTGTTCGTGCATATGTTTATTACCTCCTTCACCGAGTCCCGAGCCGGTTATGTATCGTGCGCACTATTTTATATTCGGTGATGATCTTTGTGTTACGGTTCACCGAGCTCCTCGTTGAGGGCCGGTTCCGATTATATTTGGTGTTATCTTTGTGTTATGGCGTTATGATGTGTTATCTTTGTGTGACGGGGATACGGAGATATGAAACCTTCTGGTGTGATGCTGTGTTATGGCGCCAACGACGGGCGGGCGACCGTAGTTCTAAGAGCCCCATGCATGATTTGTGTTTTTATGAGTAAGCATTTTGATATTTTGGATATTCATTGCTATTTCTCGTATACCGGTTTTGACTATGATCTTGTTTACTATATTTCATGCTTTGTATACTCGGTACATATTCCGTACCGACCCCCTTTCTTCGTGGGCCGCGTTTCATGCCGCGCGGTACGGATACTTATTTGGATGATCCACCCGGCTTAGGATTCTGTTCACTGTTTGGAGCGCTCCCTTGTTCCGAGCCTATACTTTGGACCCGATTCTTGTTATTATACATATGTATATGTTTGTTCGGGGGGTACGGCGGGGCCCCGTCCCGTCATATGATTCGTTATGACTCTTGGAGGTCCGTAGACATATGTGTGGGTTATGGGTGGTTGCGCTCGGTTGTGTCGGTGTGATCCGTATTCTGGACGTCCCCCCGTATGATGATGTGACCTTGTCCGGCTTACGCATGATACCATCCGCTGGAAGTTGTGACCGCGGTATGTATATATATATATATATATATATATATATATATATATATATATAGGCCAAACCCATCGACGGACACCGCGTGGTCGTCCACTTTTCACTTGAGCATCTAAAGTGACCCTTGTTCCATTTAGACAACGAGGTGGGCCATTCCAAGTTCACTTAGACACTTTTTGCACCGTTATCGGAGCAAAACCAACACCAGTCGTCTCCTACGTGGATTAAGTGGCCAATTAAATTGTGCCAGCTCATTTAAATTGTACTGACTCATTTAAATTGTGCCAACTCATTTTAATTGTAAATTCACTAATTTGTAAATTCGTAGAGTTTTGATCATTAAAAATTGGGGCTTTTGGGCTGGTTGGATGTGCAATGAGGTGGCGCCCCCTTTGGTGTTGGTTTTGCTCCGATAACGATGCAAAAAAGTGTCTAAGTGAAATAGGAATGACCCACCTAAAGTGTTTAAATGGAACAAGGGTCACTTTAGGTGCTCAAGTGAAAGAAGCAGACGACCACAGGTGTCTGTCGATGGGTTTGGCCATATATATATGTATTTGTAACAGCTTGGGGTGACGTATCATTTGTCTGTGTGTATAAGATCTGATTATGTCAGCTATGGTCTGATGTTTGACCTTTGTGTATATGTAAGCTATTTGTATGCGGTTTCTGATTAATGGTTATGTCTGGGTGCCCAGCTCGGGCACTAGTCACGGCCTACGGGGTTGGGTCGTGACAATACTTGTCCTATTTAGACACTTGCTGTGCTTATGTGTTGATCTTGACCTATAAAAGGGACTGCTACTTTGTCTTAACTAAAAACATGGACTAACAATTCTTTGGCTTTGTCATAAGTAATTAGGAGTTAATTTGCAGTATTTTGGCTTTTAAATTATTGGATTTGTACTAATTATGTATACCTCTTTTATTTTCCAAACCCAAAAATCTGTTGATGGGCTTCTACGAGGCCCACCAACTCCAATAGATCGAGTCAAATTTCAAAATGGACGGACAACACATATGGAGCATACGTTGGATATAAAATTGCATTTTTATTCCTTCTCTTGGGCTTGGTCGGCCCAAGTCCCTCAAACTTTTACATTTTTGCCTTTAAATCATGCTTATATGAGCTTTAAATTTCGAATTTGGAACCCTTGTGTTTAAAACTGTGTATTTGAGTCGTTAAAACACTTTTATGCATTAATTAATGTTAAATGTTATAAAAATGGGAACCAGACTGCTTTGGACTAATAAAGGATTAAATCTGCCTGATTCGAAAACCTGTGGACTTAAATGGACATTTTTGGAACTTATGGGGACTGGACTGATGTGGGCTGTTTTGAGACGTTTCTGGACAGATTTAATAAAAAAGAACCTTGTGCAAAATTTGTATAGAATTCATAATAGACTAAAATTGGCATAAAATTGGATAATTTAATTAAGTATATTACGATTTATATACAAATACTACAGTATGCAAAAAACTATTTTATAAAACTATTTTCAAAACACCATATTTTTTCAAAAAAAAATTTGGGTGGACTTACGTAGAGTCCTACTTAGGCTAAGAGCCTTCGGGTATTAGCCTAGGAGTTCAAGTCCGACACCCATGCTCAATTTTGAGAAAAATTATACTTCGACGATTTCTTGAAAAATGTATTTGTTGCATGTAAATGACACTCTCTTATTGCGGAAATCTAGACTTAAGCAATTTTTGTCAAAAAATAATTTATAATCATAAGGTAAACTATTAGAACCCGTAGGTAAACCGCAATTGAGCAGATCCTTAATATCGGGGTGCCTAACACCTTCCCCGAGGGATCACCAGAACCCTTACCCAGACTTTGGTAGATTAGGTTTCTTTTAGGATAGTCGTAAAAATAGCTATTTTAAATGAATCCTTATCGAACTGGTTTTCCTAATTTCCTAAAAATTAGGTGGCGATACTAAAATATATCCTTTAGATCACCATTAAGCGGTTGGCGGGTTTTTTCGACTTTCTTGGTATGATTCACAACTGTACTTTCCCTGGACACCTCCCTCCTTTTATGAGGTATGTGCGAGTCGGTTAAACTTAGAATTCCCAACGCCCGCTACAGAATCATACATAAAAATAAGCATGCATGAGAGCCCAATTAAAAGCTACAACTCTATCGGAGTGACGTAAGTTCGGTGACCTCCGATTTACATTATGGAACAATCGTCATCACTACATCTCACCTCGAAAGAACAAGTAACATAAGGTGAGATCATAACAATGAGTGAAATCAAGAAAAATCATAGAATAAGGTCAATCATCTCATAATAGCTTTGCAACCATAAGCTTTAGAATTTCTAGCATTAAAATCATCATCATCATGTTCATCATAGAAAACATCTCATCTTTGGTATCATAAGAAGCTTTTAAGAATTTGAACTTCTAACTTTTGGGCATAACGAAGTTATGGAAAATATGGATAGAATCATAACATAGGAATCATGCCTTTGAAAGAAAGGGACTAGCCTTAACATACCTTCACGTCTCCTTAACGACTAAACGTTCTCCTCTCAAGCTCGTGACTCTGCATTCAAGAGAATTTGTACTAAGGTTAGGTCATTGAAAGCATGATTAAGTTTAAACTAAAGCAACTAAGAGCTAACGGAATTTGGGCAGCATTTCCTCTATTTCATCAACTTTCTCCATATAATAAACAACTCCCAAACATCAATAACAACATCCATAATATCATAATCAAGAAGCTTCTTTCAAGTTAAGCATTGTCCAATCTTCAAAACTCCTTTTAAGGTCATTCATAACCATAGCTACAACACAACACCATATTCACTTACATACAATACTTCCTCAATATCATTAGTACCACCCACAACAAGATTATACTCATAGCATACTAAGAATCATGACTCAAGTTAATTTGCTACTCAAAAATATCATTAAATCCATATTTGAGCTTCATATCCTACTTTCTTCTCTCATACAAGTTATTCAACAATTAAACAGCCTCAATAACATGAAATGGATGTAAAACTCACCTTTTATTGCATAAGGATGAACTTTGGATTGATGTATTTCACTTGAATGAAACTCCAACTTCAACACCAAAAGAAATCTTGAGCTTCACAAACCCTAGTGAATCTCCCCACACTTGGTTTTCTTGATTCTTGTTAGTTAATCTTTGATTTCTCTTGGGTTTGGGTTAATATGATAGGGGGAAGGTTCTAGAGCTTTCAAGACTTCGAGAAAATGTGGGAAATGAAAAACAAGAACAAGGGTCATCTATATATAAAAAGAGAAAAAAAGTGACCCGACCCGATTATATGGCCACTTATACAGTCCGTATAAGTCGTCGTATAATCCCACCAGGGATTACCCCTCTCTGGAATGGTTATATGGACTATTATACGGGCCGTATAAAATTATACGGTCCGTATAAGTGGCCGTGAAATCCCCATTTTTTTGAATTTTTGCTCTCGTCGATTCGTTTGACTTCCAATCCTTGTGGAACCTTCTTGGCACTTATGTAACACTTCATTAACCATCTAAGGATACCTATAGCTCATCCTCAAGACATTTTTAAATAAACATTAGCTCAATTGATGCGAAACCTTCCCAATCACAACTTGCATTTCACTTCCTTCGACGAACTTAGTTCCACCGATTAATGTGACTTCAAAATCTTGTAGTACGCACTTAAAGCTATCAAATACTCCCCTTAACTTTATAAGGACTTCATGTTTACCTTAACCTTGCGTTAGTCTACTTACAGCGCAACAACTCGAAATGCCCGAGATGTAACAGATATAGTTGCTGAAGATATGATCAACATGGTGAGAGCTCTGATTAAAGGGCATCCAATGCCTAAGTACTTCACTAGCCCTTGTCTAGTACTAATTCCAAAGGTCCAAAGACCCTCAAGAGTTCTTTGAATTCAGACCTATTAGCTTAAGTAATGTTACTCATAAACTTGTGTCAAAAGTTCTGAATAACAGGTTGTCTAAGGTTTTACCTAATATAATATCTCAGAATCAGAGTGGTTTCATGAAGAACAGAGCAATTGGGGAGAATGTTCTTTTAGCATAAGAAATTGTTCATGAAATTAGGAAGCCTAACAAAGGAGGAAACGTTGTTATAAAGCTTGACATGAATAAGGCTTATGATAGAATTTCATGGAACTTTATCTGTGCAGTTATGAGAGAAATGGGATTTAGTGAGCATTGGATTTTATCATTTGGAATCTTTTATCTAATGTTAGGTATTCTGTCAACATAAATGGAAAAAGAAATGGGGTTTTCAAGTCTCAAAGGGATGTCAAGCGAAGTGATCCAATATCACCATCTCTGTTCATCATTGCTGCTGAGGTTTTATCTAGGAAGCTTAACAGACTGTTTGATGACTTTAGATTCAATGGTTTCAACATGAATGCTAATGGTCCTGCCATAAATCATCTCTCCTATGTAGATGATCTAATAATATTCTGCTCTGGGAAGTCCTATACTTTGAATAAGATCATGCAGTGCTTAAATGAGTATCAAGAAAACTCTGGTCAACTTATCAGTGGAGGCAAAAGCTGCTTCTTAATGGATAGCTCCATTTCTGTAAAAAGAATCAAGATTGTTGTAGGGTTATTAAAGTTTCAGAGAGCTGAATTCCCAATCACCTACTTGGGATGCCCCATTTTTGTGGGGAGGAAAAAGATCCAATATTTTAGTTTCATAGCCACAAAATTTTTGCAAAAACTTGACTCTTGGTAGTGTAAGACACTGTCAAGTGGTGGAAAAATGACTCTCATAAAACATGTGTTATCTGCTATCCCTATACATTTACTATCTATATGTATGCCACCAAAAACCATTTTTAAACAAATTGAAAGTATTTTTGCTAACTTTTTCTGGGGACAGTGTGAAGGTAAATACAAGTATCATTAGTCTGCTTGGTCGAACTTTTGTTTGCCTACAGATGAAGGAGGTATTGGAGTGAGATCACTACAAGAAATTGCAGATTCCTTCTCAGCTAAACTGTGGTGGATCTGCAGAACCTCAAAGTCATTATGGACAGAATTCATGAGGGCCAAGTACTCAATTAGACTACATACAGTGGAAAAGAAGTGGAACTATACACATTCTCACACTTGGAGGAGGCCAATGAAAATCAGAAACAAAGTGGATCACCTAATCTATTAGAAAATCAATAGAGGCAATTCAAATATTTGGTGGGACAACTGGATGGGATGTGGAATCCTAGCACAGCCTAGTGGCACTAATACTTCAATCTAAAGCTACATTAGCACCTATATCCATCAAAGCAGCTAGAATACCAACAAGTTATTAAAGATATTGCCTATGAGTGTGGTGGCCAAGATTCAGGAAGTGAAGATCACTCCCAAGAACTGGATGATCAGCCTATTTGGAGTGTCACTAGTGATGGAAAATTCAGTTGCAAATCTGCATGGAATGCCATAAGAGAAGCAAACAACACCTCTTTTGTCACTACCCAACCAGAGGGCCATGACGGGCACCCGGAGCTAGCCTACCTACCGAGTACCTCAAAACGTACATAGCATAGTCATATCCGAGTGGGCCATAAAGGTAACTCATAATTATCACATCTGGAAGGGGCACATGCCCAAAAGATATATATATATATATATATATATATATACGTGAATTTACATCATCAAATTGTGCCTATATATACGAGTCGACATGGCTGATAAAGGATATATAAAAAATATAGACCGATGAGGTCATAAAAACATCTAGCTGTACACATCTGTCTACAAGCCTCTACATGGGATACATGACACAATAAGGATGGGACAGGACCCCGCCATGCCCATATATATACACAAAAGAATCATACCACTATGAACTGCAACCCCGGAACAATGAGTGCTCCTAGACCAACGTTGAAGGGGCAGCCTAAGGATCTGTGCCATCTCTCTATCTACCTGCGGGCATGAATTCAGCGTCCACAAATAAAAAGGACGTCAGTACGGATAAAGTACTGAGTATGTAAGGCATAAGAGTAACATAAGAGATATATAAGAAAACTACAATGTAGGGAATGCAACCTGTATGTCTGAACTTTCCTTGAGAGTAAGTCACGTATATAATTTCTATACATCTGAACTGCTTCTGAGGACTGAAGATATGCATAAATAATGTACATGCGTGCATGAGGTCATACATATACATATATGCGTATATAATGCCTGTCAAGCCTCTGTGGGCATCCCATCATATCGTATCGGCCGGCATCGTCGTCATCATCATCATTATCATCATCATCATCGTATCATCATATGACCAGCTGATCAGGTGGCAGTGCGTATATAACGTCGTCACCTTTCCCCATACCCCATACATATATACATAATACGTAATACATAATATACGCGTGTATAGCGCCTGAGGATATATATATTATATATAAATGCAATGCATAAACATGATAGGAGTAAAAGTGACTCGAGAGACCACACTGATCTAAGAAAGACTTTTCTGAAGATAACATTATGGAACATGAATAAAAAGGATCATACCTAATTCTAGGAGTAGAGTCATTATGGATTTACATTACGTATACGTTTATGTTACAAGGATCATGCCAAAAAGAAGGAAAGGTATAACCTTACGTACCTCGTCGTCTCCTTACTACTCAACGCCTATCTTCCCGAGTTTGCAAATCTACATTCAAGAGGATTCATATTAAGGTTAATCCATTGAGACTCTCATAAGGTCAACTAAACTAATACTTGAGCTAATGAAAATCGGACAACATTTCTTTTATATCTTTTACTTCCACCAATCCTCCAAATAACACCCAAATATCAACAACAATATCAACAATTTCATAATTAAGAGATTATGTACAATTTATACTTAAATCAATCCAAAACTTCCTTTCAAATTCCATTCATAATCAACAACTACAGCACAATACTTATAACTTTCCCTACCATCATTTCTTTCACTTTTATGACTTATTAACCTCCAAATCAACTTAATATATAAGTAATAAAATGAAGAGCATACGTTATACTTAAAGAACTTCACTCACGCAATCTTGTTTTTAAACCAAATCCACCACAACTTCAACTAAAAGCAAGGACCATCATCTTTCATAAACTAGCTTAGGGTTTTAAAGCTTGATTTCCACTTGAATTAGCTTAGGAGGTGTATGGATATGTAGACATGGTAGAGGGATCTTGAAGAGTCTAGAGAATTCTAATTTTTGGGTGTAAATAATGACCCAAGGTCATGCCCCTTTTAATTTATACGAGAGAGGAATTTTCCACCGCCTTGCACTTTGACGGCAAGGTCAACGGTACCGTCGTTATTCGATGGTCCGTCTAATTGCAATCGTCGAGTGGCGGTTGTCTCTGATTATCAGAGGGTTGTTCGATGGTGCAAATCGATGGTCCGTCGATCATTCGACTGTTCGTCGAAATGGGCGTCGAGTTGACCAGTTGTCACACTCAGTTTCTTTTGGTTCGTTCAAAGATCCAATCTTCCCGATACTTGCTGGACATAACTTAAACTCCCATATACGTAGAATAATCATATGGAATCTCTTATGACCTAGACAATAACTTTACTTTCTAACTCCACGTCGGTTATCTTACGGCGAAACTCAACGTATAAAATACGGGTTGTATAACATCTATGACCAATAGGAAAATATGGCATAGAAAGATGCCATTCAAAGTCTCCTTCTTCATTTGGAGATTGTTTAGGAACAATGTGGTTGTTGATGACAATCTCAAGAGAATTAAAGTTCAACTAACATCAAAATGTTCTTGTTGCAGGTCAGGAAATCAGGAAACACATGAGCACTTATTCAACAAGAGCATGATTGGCGTTGAAGTATGGAAGCACTTTGCACAAATGTTTGGCTTTGCAGAAGGACATGGGAATATCTGGCAAAGATTACTATCATGGTGGCTGACAAAGGAGAAGAATCCCATCCAAAACATGATTCTACAAATTCTGCCTTGCATCATTATTTGGCATATATGGAAGGAAAGATGTAAGAGTAGATATGAGAATTAAAACATGTCAAGATATAGAATTATCAACAATATTTATCAATAGACTGTTAAGGTGGTACATAAGCAGTTCAAGGATATCACTCCTTTCATGGAATGGAGGAAACTGTTGGAGATCAATGAGCAGGCTCAGTATCATATCAACACGATTGCTGTAAGGTGGAATTTCCCTGCATCTGGATTTGTTAAATTAAATACAAATGGTTACTCAAAAGGCAATCCGGGGCCTAGTGGAGGTGGGGGATTAGTTAGAGATCACAAAGGGAATCTAATAACTGCCTATGATGCCTGTCTTGGTAATACTACAAACAACATGGCAGAAGCAATAGCTATGAAAATTGGAATTGAATGGTGCTTGAATAATGGCATCAACAATCTGGAAATTGAGTGTGATTCAAAAATGTTGGTGGATTGGATTCTTAACAGAGCCAAGCCTCCTTGGAAATGGATGACCGTTGTTGAGCAAATTTAAGACAGCCTGGAATTCATCCAAGAGAAGTCCATCCAACACTGCTTCAGGGAGTGCAATAGAGCAGATAGATTGCTAATTGGGGTCTAGAATGTGGAAGTATTGTTTGGATGAGTAGCTTCATCGAGTTACCAAAAGATACAAAGGGAGAGATCAAGGTTGACAAAATGCAGCTACCATCTTTTAGGAATTCTGTAGTGAAAACCTCCTTCTATGTGAATAAATCAATGTATAGGAACTACCTTTTTGATGTCCCTTGATTTCATCTTGTGTGAATGTGAAGATATTAGACTTATCTCCACTGTAAGATAGATTTTTTTGAGAGCTAACATGAAATCCTACTTATATAAGGTGGAGTATGTTCCATCAAGTAGGTGCAAGGTGTTGTAACCTTGATTATGCTTTTGCCCATATGAATAAAATCTCAAGTCATACTCCTAGAAGGGCAGATGGCTAGTTAAGGGGAAAAAAAAGTGATTGCCCTATTAGACTAGTGAAACGAATTTAATGATCCTGTAAGCTGTTTGTTTGGATTAATTCTTTGGCACGAGGCTCTCTTTTTTCCACAAATAGTGAACTCAAATCTTATGTTTTTAGGTTAAAAAGAAACTTTAAATCCAGTAATAAGCCTCACACATACTTGTATTAATGATATGAAACACAAAATAAAACTTAATGCTGCAATTAATACTTGTACTTGCGATAATTAGTTTTCCAGATAGCAATTGCTGGGGTGAGCCCTTAGCCCTGATTTGACAAATTAAAATATCCAGTCATTTGTGTTACAATTTTTAGCCAACATGCCATGTTTTATGTTCTAATGTAGCCAAGCACCTTTTGGCTATTCAGTTTCTTAATTGTCATTCGACCCTTAAATTGAAGTTAACATTGTCAAATTAAAGTACTACAAATTTTTAAGGACTTGGCATCTTTCATAACACTTGGTTCCCAAATATAATCATCTGTCGAATGATGTAAGCTTACTTCTGCCATTCACTCTACTATATGACAGCTGATAATTTTTCAAGAAACATTAATTGTTAGGAAAGATACAGCCACTACTTGGAATTGACAATTGCTGAGAACTAGCTGGCTTGCATTGTTTTCTAGCCAAGTTCATAGATTTTTTCTTTTGGTTAGATTCTCATCATGAGGAGAGGGGATATATATATATATGTATATATTCTCCCTATGTTCCAATTTACGGGAAGGTGTTTGACCGGACACCGAATTTAAAAATGAAAAAGAAACTTTTTAAAACTTTGAATGCCTAAAACTAGTCATAGTTATTTGTGTGGCATAAAAGGAAAGAGTGTTATTGGTACGGAGGGACTATATCTTATTTGGAATAGATACTTCGCTTGATTCATTTTTAGCCCGTCATTCAAAATTAATTATGGAAGTTAGCCCAAATATACAAAACATATAATCTATGTATACAATATGTATATTTATACTTAATATACAAATATATACATATTCCGGCTATTATTTTTAGGGCGGCCTGAAAAGATAATTATCCCTTATATATGGAGTAATACATGTCTAAAATATAATAATAATAAATAAATAAAAGAGTGATTTCTTTAAAAGCATAAATTTTTAGATTAGATAATCACATGCATAATATTGTATTAGAGCAGGCATATAGATCTTGGGTTCAAGTCAAACAACTACCAATAACTCGGGGTAGGCATAAAACCCGAAAAATTGAAAACCATACCAAAAATTTGGTATTCGGGTCGATTTTTAGTTTCAATGTATCGGTATTTCTTTATTTCGGTTTTGACCGAATACCGAACTATTTTAGTAGACAATTCTGTGTATTAAGTTAAGCCAGTACTCAACCCATGGCATTTTTAACAATTTATGCAAGTCATGAAGTATTTGTTAAACACTTTGCCAAGTTAACTGTTTAATTAGTGGCATCTCGAGATTCTTTAGCGTCCAAGATGGAAATATTGTTCATTGAGAAGTATTTTTCATTCATGGTTGACACTTTAGCCAAGGCCTTTTTCATAGTATTAACAGATTACCGTAAATCATATATGTTAAATATTAAAAGCAAAACCATTTCAATAATAACAATATAGTATCTTGTACAAAATAGGTCCGAACGAGTACAAGTATAAATTACAACTCAAACTATCTTTCTTTTGTTCCCTTTTCGATAGAGGGATGAGGGCCACATATCTTGATTTAAGAATGTTACTTTTACAAAGGTGGAAAATAATTAACCTCTTGCCTATTGGACAGATTTTAGATTCTACAATCAATCACAACAAAATCACTATCTATGCATGGAAAGGTCCACCTAGGACTCTCAAAGGAAAAAACTCCAACTTTTCTTAAGGCACCATTTGAGTGGCCAATATGGTAATAGTCCCTTCTTAAGAAGGCAATAAAAGTTTGAATTGTTCCATCGAAAAAGAAAATTTACAAATGGATCAATGCACCACAAGAAAAACAATATTTATGACTGAAGAATTTCTCACGGATTCGAGCATTGCAACTTGACAAAAGAATAAAATTCACATATTTTTCAAAAATTAATAAATTCCATCATAAAATCGTCATACATCTGTCACAATTTTATGACGAACTTGTGCGTCATATATATTTGGTTGCAAATCGGCATTTTTTTCTTGTGATGATGAGCCAAAAGTTGGACAACAAATTGAACTGCTCATGAGGCACATAACTTTTTACTGTCGCGCTTCTATTTACTAGCAAAAGAGAAAAATTAATTATACTATGGTACACTTTGTCTGCTGTTAAGCTGTCAAAGAATTAAAAATAAGAATAAAATCGCATTTACATATTCTACTACGTTTCTTCAGCAAGTGTCGAATGTAACACCAAATCAGTTGTTGAACTTAGCATTTGACAATGTCAATAGGCCATCGTCAATCTTATTGGAATTGATCAAGAAAAAAAGTTATGCAAACTTTAACACACTTCTATACATCAATTTTTAAAGCCTAGGTTTGCATGGGACTGTAGATATTGCTGCTGGTACAACGCTGCCATCCTTCTATAAGCATCCACCGTCATAGGCTGCAAAAGTTCCCAAGTTCCAAAACCTGTTAAAATCCACCTTAAGCAGAAAATTCTTCAAAATAAAATAGTGGCCATTTTAGCCGAGAAAAGAAATCATTATAATCCGACCGTGTATATATATATATGACGTACGTCCATCACTAGCATTGTGTCTAACTCAACCTCAAAAGCTGGTTCATGAGGGAGGATTGTCCAAGTGCATATAATGAGACCACCAGTGATCTGTTCCCCACCCACTCTACTACGGGCACACCTAGACCGCTAACTAAAGCATGGACATTTCCAAGACGGGGAAAAACCTGTCTCCGATACTAAAATGTAACAGTTGTTCCTAACTCAACTCCAAAATCTAGTTCAGAGATTAGTCCAAGTCCATATAAGAAAACTATCAGTTCTAACGGAAGCAGCATGTACCTCAAAGCGACTAAATCTAAATCTTGTCTCTAACATTTAACAGATGTAATAATAAGATGAACTATTTTGTTTTTTTCTACCTGTGATTGGCAAGCGAGCCGGAAGGAAGCTAAAGGATCTGGGACAACAGAAGCTGCTGAGGCTGCAGTTATGCTATCTCCAATAGGTATGAAAGAGGCCGTGGTGGAATGGAGAACCGAAGGCATTGCAGTTATGTTGGGGGCCATTCCCATTCCTCCCATTCCCATGGCAGATTGTGCCGCCATTGACATTTGAAGATGTTGTTGCTGCAATGCCATATTTGGCAACATCATAGCAGGGGACATGTTAACATGTCTCATCTTGCTCATGGCATCAACTTGAGCTTGCAGTTGCTTCAAATATTCTATCACCTCATCCAGCATTGATGCCTTATCAGTCTGCAACAGCAACACAAGTACAACAATTTGTAAGATGAATCAGCGTCGGAGTCAGGAATTTTACTAAGGTGTGTCAAAATATTAAAAAATTAATCACATGTAAAAATAAGTGAAGTCAACATATGATATATTTTTACATAAAAGTAAAATTTTGACCTAGCTAAACAATGTACTTTTCCGGCGAAGGGTGTCAATTAACACCCCTTAGCATAAGGGGGTTCCGCCACTGGGATGAATAATAATCCTATATTTACTAAAACGTCTAATTACCTCTCGGCAAAGATCACTTTTTACTATAGGGGTGTTTGGATTAGCTTAAAAGCTGCTCAAACAAATTTGAAAATATTTTTTGACTTATTTTGATGTTTGATAAATATCAAAAGTGCTTTTAAGTTAAAACAACCTAAATACTATGATTTTTGTTTTTCTTTTTTGTTTATTCAACAGAACGTAAAACTGAAAGGCAAATCTCCATGTTAATTTATTACCCTAGTTGGTTATTTGTCTGAAAGGAGTCAACAACTAATTTCGCCTTTTTCACTCTTTAACTCGACAAGTCAAAGCATATAACAATTGTTAAATAAATAAAAAACCAATGATTGAATAAAGAAAAAATATGAGACTGGAAAAACAAGTTTCCTGTAATTTCTATACGAAGATTTTGCAGTTTTTATGTTTTTCCCTTACAAAATTTTGTAAAATTATTATTTATAATATGTTATTTAAATAAATATTTTATTTTTACTAGAAACAATATTATCTAATTAATTTAACACTTAAAGTTTGAGACACACATTATTTATATTTGAGTTAGTTTATAATTGAGAATATTGTATAATAAACCTTTTTTTAGTTTTAACGCGTTTTAAGGATATTTCGATTATTTTAACAAAGCAAAAGTTCTTTTTAATTAGCATCTTTTTTATCAAATACAATTGTTTATTTTTTCATTTTCATCACTTTTATTTAAACACATAATTGCTTATTCATAAATTCAACTACAATGAACACATAAAAAACATATTACTACTTAAATTCAGCTAATTCAACTCCATACGTCCCAATTTATGTAGCATTATTTGATTAGGTAAAGAAAGAAAGACTTTTGAAATTTGTAGTCTTAATTTAACGTGTGAGGCTTTAAATTATTTTATTAAGGATAAACGAGAAATTTCAAAACTAAATTATTTTGAATTATAGAAAGTTGATATTCTTTTTGTGATAGACAAAAAATAAAATCCTAAATTGAAACGGAGAAAGTATTTTTTTTTTCCTTAAAAAATATATATGATGTGTTCAGTGCCAAATGATTGATATGAGAAAATGACAACGGTTGTTCGGGTATTTATGTGGACTGTGACACTAGGTTCATTTGACACCATTTGAATGTTTAATGCATTCGGACAGTTTAGGACCACGTTGTACAATTGTCTACGGTCCATTTTCAGCCATAAAAGCGTCAACTTTTAGTCGGTACTTTTTTTTCTTTTTTCTTTTTATTTTTTTATATTGTTTATTGTAGGCAAATCAAAATGCTATCCTAAACTAGATAAGATCAAATATATAATAGCACCTAAAATATGATAAGCACGCAATTTTTTGAATTATTTTTAGATTGATAGTGTATATAATTAATATAAACTCAATTGTTTAATTGCTGAAAGCTTATAGCTAATTCTTACTGCCAATTCAGCAATATAATGTGACCAATGTTTTTTTCTTTTTCTTTTTGGGTGTAACTGAATTCCACTTCAGCTTGAGTTTTTCAATTAATAGAGACCAATTATACCATGATTATAAATAATATTATTGCACATATATATATGTTCTTAAATTGCACATTTGGTAACTTTATGAAGTTAATTAGTTTCCAAAGACTTCACAAGCAAAAAGTTATATTTGAACTAATGGTTGAGATGTAATGAGATGAAAAAATAAGTCCTTAACTCGAAATATTTTGTATTTAAGCTAAGGTCCCATTTTGCACCTTTTATTAGTGTGTGTTTTTCATGTAGAGATAGTAAACTGAAGGAACATAGATAAGTAGTATATTCTTGAAACATGAAGTCCCGAACAACTGTAAAACACAGTGACGTACGCATATGCTATGGTATAAATCATAGATATATGGAATGAATTTCTTTCGACTACAAAATTGATTTCTTAGAAAGAAATGCATACGGTAAATAATAAAATTATAAATTCTAGTACCTTACTAGAAGTTGGAACTAGCTTCTGCAATGTCTTCATCCTTTGGTTTATCTTGTCTCTTCTTTTCTAGCAAAATAATAATCAATTCAAAAATCAGATCCTATTACTTTTTTATTGTTACGATTATTTTATCATGCACGAAGACAATTTACATCATTATTAATTCAAAACAGTTAGTTTCAAGAGACAGAGAAATATCCTTACTCGTTCAGACTGGTTGTGAGTAGCAGCAGCTCTGCTCCTTTTTGTTGAAAATAAGGAAATTTTGGATCCTTTTTTCTCATCCTCATCCTGATTTAACAAAAGATGACCACGAAAGCTTAATATCGCACAATTTGACCTATCTATCTTAAAGTTAATATTATCACTTCATTTAAATTTTTTATTAAACAAAAATGAAATACTTCAAGGTGTAGTAAATAAACTTCTATAGCATGAGGCATATCGGAATGGATCATGGTAGGGTGAATAGAATTCCTCTACGCTTAACCAGAGTTTTTGAGTTCGAGCCTGAAAATGAAGAAAATCAAAATAAGGAACACTTCCCTTTTAATGGATCTGACGCGGGGCGAATTACTAGTCAGGTAAGTGGCGTTCGGATAATGGTTATACCAAATATATAACATGAAGACTTATATCAATCTAGTGGTAGTGGTGAAAGTCTTCTACATAATATGTGTCTGTTCACAGCCTCTCCCTTCCCAAATGTAATAAAAAAAAGTTAAAGTAAATAAACTCCTGTGTGTTGCATGATGTTATCAATCGATTAAATGCAAGTTTGGAGACTAACGATAGTCCTCCTCAGCGGAAGTGGATGAACCCCCAAGCAGGGACGGAGCCACGTTAGCTCCAGGGGTTTCATCCGAACCCCCTCAGCGAAAAATTACAGTGTATTTTCAAAGTCAAAATTATTTTATTATGTATATATAGTAGATGTTGAACTCCCTGACTTCTTCGTGTATTTACCTTTTAGAATTTTTGAACCCTTAGATGAAAATCCTGACTCCGCCACTGCCCCAAGTTCCATAGACAAAAAACCCTCTGATAATGCAGAGATGACTAACCTTAGCTACTCTCTAGACAGTTTACAGTGTGTCTTCCAACACACACAATAATATTTATGTAGATAGTATTAGAGCCTAAGGTTTAGATTAACTAATGAGCTGGCTCACATAGCCAACACTACTTAGAGGTGTATTACGTCCAATAAATTTTTTTTCCAACACATGGAATCATAGAAAGTACAGTAAAGAAGCATGCATATATTTACCTGAGCTCTGCCGAGCTTAGAGGTGCTCCGATCAGGCGACGCCATAGATGTTGACGTAAGCCTTTCCTCACCCAAATGCCTCTCGCCCGTTTCAATGGTGTCTCTCCGGCTTACACTCCGGTCAGCCATGTTATGTCCCTCGTATAGCGACTCGATCAAGTTCTTAACCTCTCCCTTCCTGAGAGACTCGGTGATCTCCAAGTCTTTTGCTCCCGTTTTCGCACGTTTCATCTCCTCGTCTGTTCTGTTGGCCACACCACTGCATGATGCAACATGTATGGAGCGGCTAGCTATGCACTTGGGCTCTAGTTGATGAGAGTTTCCAGTGTTAGTGGAATTTGTTGGCACCAAGGCATCCACGGCCATAGTGGTCGTGGCTGTCTGAGTGTCAGCAAGGCAATTATCGAACCAACGGACGAGATCATCCCCTCTATCTCCGTCTCCAGCCCCATCAACGGTGCCAGATTTCTGTTGACGAGGAGGGATGCCAGTGGCTTGGTTCACTATGGATTCAAGTGTGCCACCAGCATGTGGCATCTTATTATCCCACGTGCCTAACAAAGGCTTATTAGGCACGCGTGGAGGACCTAAACCATGCATTGCTAGTTGTCCGTTTTCCCACGTTAGCTCTGCTACTTCGTAATCCATCCTTTATGAGCCCCCCAAAAAAGAAGAAGTTAAACACTAGAAATTCTTACGTTAAACAAAAAGAGAAAAACATAGATAAAAATAGAAAAAGAGGAAGAGAGGAAATTACGAGGGGACATCAGTGACAAAGGAATTATTGGAGTTAGAGTGAGAGGAAAGAGCAAGGTTTAGATGAGGAGGGGAGTCATCTAGTTCCCAGCTTGGTACACACTGGTTCATATCTTGAAGAGCTTCCTTTCCAAATCTTGAACAGCTTCCTTTTAATTTTTGCAGAGCACAAGGCAACCAAGGAAAAACAGAAATGATAGATATAGGGAGAAAGAATAGACTTTTGGTTACACACTTTCGATGTTAGATGTAGAAACATGTGGTGCTGATGCGTTTTGAAAAAAATTGGAGCGTCACAAGCCCATGTTGAACTAATATAGTTGTCTGCCATTCCAATTTAAGTATTTTAGTTTGATTGAAGACAAAATTTAAGGAATAAAAATAGACTTTTGAATTTTGTACTACTAAATTAAAGACGTGTGTAATGTACTAATTAAATGTCCTTTGTTTATTGTTTGAAACATGTTATGTACGATTTTGAATTGTCAATTTACTAAATATAAAAAGAAACACTATTTTTGTAACAGATCAAAAAGAAAAGTAAGACACCTAAATTTGGACCTAGGGAGTATGTTGTACCCGTGGCAAATGGACGAATTGGTTCAGGCTGGTGGAAAAAAAAATAGTTTAAAATCTAACTTCCATAATACATGTGTCAATATTCTGTTGGGACTCACGAGAGCAACAAATTAGTGGATTGAGCTCCTCTCCATTTCCCTTTTCTCCATTTCCTCCAAGTTCTATTTTGGATTAGAGACACATGGCATGGATTAGAATTAATGGCTAAGATTTAATTGACTAAAATAAGGCCCTAACCATGATTACATAATTAATATCTTATCCATAAATATATTAGAATATTTTTCTCTCTCTTCCTATTTACTTTTCCTACCCAGTGAAATATCTTTTCTGTTTTATACGATTATTTTTTGCCACTTAATTTTTTTTTTCCCCTAATAGACCCATTATTCAATTGGTGATATTTTCCATTTCTTCAATTATGATGCTTACTAATTCACATAATATATACCCCATTATTCAATTGGTAATTGTATATTTACGAAAGAGTTATCTATATTCTAAAAATATCACTATTAAAGAGTTAAATGATTGAAAAAAAAGATGGAATATTAAAATAGGAAGAGAGAGAAAATATGTTAATATATTTATGGATAAGTTATTAATTATATAAACTATGGTTAGGGCCTTGTTTTAGTCAATTAAATCTCAGTCATTAATTCTAACCCATGCCATGTGTCTCTAATCTAAGGTAGAACTTGGGGGAAATGAAGAGAAGGGAAATGGATAGGAGCCCAATCCCGAATTAGTATACTCCCCCCTTCCGAATTTTGGCGTCGTCTTAAATTTGTTAAGTAACTCTTCATCTTAGGATTTCGTATCTTTTGCGTCGTTCTTCATATTGAAATTTAATCAACGACAAAAGTTATGCTATCGACCCAAAAATCTTTAGATTCATAATCTCATAATATGAGCAATATATATATAAAATATACACTCCAAAATAAAAATGAAAACAATAAAAGAGCACGTACTCCTTAAATTCCTGTGGTTGCGATCGACCAAAAAAAATCTCATTATAATATGGTAAAAAAATAATATAATCTTATTTCTTCACAGAAAATGCACAAATAAACATGAAATACTTTAATGTTAGTGTATTCGGGAAAACATGATGAACCCCAGAAAGCTTACATGTGGCAACTACTGGATCAGATTGATAAGCTCGAACGAATACAGAGAAGATGGTCGTCAGAGGACTTAAGGAAAGGTACAGCCATTTCGGTCTCAAACCCTACCCTAGACGCAAACCTTGAACTCAGGACCGGATGGTTGATTCACGAGCACACCTGGGAATCGGCAGTTAGAGATAGCCATGCCTTCTGAGATTTGGGGGATCACGATTCACGACTTATCCCATTTTCCATAATCCACGATCCTCACGCCCACAACGGCTCCGACATGCTTAGGGTTAGGGAGTTAGTTAAACAAGTCCACCCCATATGTACTCTTTTATTTTCTGATTTGGGACACCGAATTACACATTAAGCAATACAATTACGCTGTTCTCTTATTCACGTGACAATCAGTTCATCAACTTACGTTTATTGCTTTGATTCTCGAAGGCATTCAGTTCCATCGTTTGGAGATTGAATAAGCTTTCTTATCTCTCTTTCCTTATTATTTCTGTTATTATAATTGTTTCATTTCATATGGCTCGTATGTTCTCGTTTCAAACCTCATATTACTGATTTTCAAAACTAACTTGGATTAATTTCATTGCCAAAGACCTCAAACAAATAAATCTCATTGATTTTCCTAATAACCGATTTTATGCTAAATTGTTTGGCGCCCACCTTTTGTTTGTGTAACGACCCGTTTGGTCGTTTTGGGTATTTTATCTCTTTTCCCCCAAATTACCCTTCCCGTAGTTCATTTCGGAGTTTATCACTTGCGAAAATTGGTGGCGCGATTCCCGAGGCAACCGGGCAGGTTTCGGTTGGTTTTGAGGATTTTAGAAATTTCTAAGTTGTAGAAGTGAAAAGAATTGACCAAAGTCAGCATCAGGGGTATTCTTATCATTTTTGAAGTTTTGTCGATTCCATTAGGTTCGGAATGTAATTTATAGCTTAATTGAGCTTTTGGTTTCGGGTCCCGAGGCGTTCAAGTATGATTTCGGTCATTGGTTGAATTTATGAGTTTTGGATGTTTTGGAGTTGACCGTGGTCAACCCCGGGTCAAGATGACCTCTTTTGGGAAATTCGAGTGTGCGAGCGAGTTCGTAGCGTCGTTTATACTTAGTCTACATATTTGGGTTATGTCCGTTAGGTTCCGGGTATCCATTCCGAGTTTGTGAAAAATCAAATTTTCTGGTTCGGCTATCTCTTGTTTCCTTCTTTGCGCTCGCAAGGGTTGCTTTCGCGTGGGTCTCCTCGCGTTCCCAAAGAGGAATTAGCTTGGCCCTGCCAGACACGAAGTTTCGCGTTGGCGAAGGCCAAATCTCTTGGGCCGGGACGCGTGTCGTCGCGATCACAAGGTGGCTTCACGATCATGATGAAGGGAATCACTAAAACGGTGATTTAATTCCGATTTTCGAAGGGAGACTTCATTCTCAAATATTTAAGTTCTCGAGCTCGGTTGTGGGTAATTCCAAGTTCCAAATTCAAGATTATTCATTAGGGTAAGTTTATAACTCTCATCTAGACTTTAATACATGATTTCATCCTCTATTTCCTTTCTAATCCATGAATCCACATAGGAAAATAAGACTTTTCTATAGATTGGGTTTTTTGACTAAACAATGGAATTGAAGGCTAAATTATGGTTAGATTCTCATGAAATTTAGGCTATGGACTATCTAGACTATGGGTAACACGATTTTAAATTCAATTTCTAGTTTTGCCCTTGGGGCTCGAGTTTGATTACTTTGGGTCCATTTGGGGTTCCGGACTCAAGCATAGCAATATGGGTGTTGTTGGATTCATATGACCGTGTATAATGGCAATTTGACTATGTTGACCTTGACTTCACAATAAATTGACCTTCGGGGTTTGGACCAAGGTTTTAGGTTGACTTTTTCGAACCTGAATTCTTTTATGGCAATATGGGTACCTATAGAATCACATTTTAACATAGATTTTATGCTTGACAAACTTTGATCGTTCAGAAGCACTCCGGAAAGGGAAGGTGTTGGCTTGAGGGATCGTGGCACCTGTTCAGCCTCGGTCACGGCTTATCTTAGACTCCGGTTGGAGGGCATATATTGTTTATAAATATTGAAGGGGTATTGGGCGTGATGGGGGTCTCACCTTAGTGGTTGCGATGAGCACTTGGGTAGGTACCAGTGTAACTGTATGGGTTGTTACTGTACCTAGTGGTTGAGAGGGGAATGCATAGTAGGGCTTTCGTGTCACGCCCCAAATCTGGAGAGGCGTGACCGACACTTGATGCCATACTACGCCCGAGCAAACCGCTCTAAATCTATCACTCTGGAGGAGTGAGCCTCAACTTAGGTTGATAGGGGCCTACCTGCAAACAGACGATACCAACCAGCCGACAAGTCCACGCACTGAATATATATAAAGACTGGCTATCTCATCTGAACAGGGCACACACACCCAAAACATATATATAACTTAGCAAGCCGAGGAGGCTACTATGAAAATACCCAACCAACGGTGTCAAGTAGACATATACAAGGCCGGCAAGGCCACAACACTGACATACTATACACAGGACTCGTCTACAAGCCTATAAAGAGTAAACAGCTGTATCATGGACGGGACAGGGTCCCGGCCTACCCATCAAGTCTACATATACAATAGGAAGACTCCAAATAAACCTGGCAACTCCGGATAAAGGTTGCTCACCAATTAGCTGATATCTGGTCTCGCCGACTGGGGCGGTCTGTTAGTCTATATATCCGTACCTAAAGGCTTGAATGCAGCACCCCCGGCAAAAGAGACGTCAGTACGAAATAATGTACTGAGTATGTAAGGCAATGGAATAACTGAAACTGAAACTGAACTGAAAAAGTAATAATCTGGAGGCCAAAGAATGCCCTGAATATCTCACCTGACCTGTCTCACATGAAATACAATATAATATTATCATATATCTCACTGACCAAGTGGCCAGGCAACTGTAAAATCTCACTGACCCGTCAGCCAGGCAAAATAAAAATGTCTCACTGACCAAGTGGCCAGACTAAATAAAATGTCTCACTGACCAAGTGACCAGGCTAAGAAAAATATATTTATATCATGCATGTGCTGAAAAATACCGATACTGTAACATATCTCTTCTGTCTCTCTATGAACTCAAGGACATAGGGAGGGGATATGGCCCCTCAGAAAGAATAACATAACACTCGGAAGCTATGCAACAAGATGGCAAGCTCTATTTTGGCAAATCTCTAGTCACAAGGTTCATTACACTCTTACCATATATGGAATCATGCTAAGAAAAGAAGGAAAAGACTTAACATACCTCAAGTCTCCCAAGCAATCCAACAATCGGGCTAATCACAACTAGCACGCCATCCTATAACAAGGAATACATATACAAACTTAGATGGCGCTAGTATATCACGTATATCAACGACAACTTGATTCTAGAGTAAAACGACCAGCATTTCCCCTTACTCTCCAATCACCTCAACATATACATCAACCCACAATAGCAACAACAAACTCACAAAATTCTTTAAATACTTCTTTCACTGCTCATACAAGAGTATACACCAAACAACCAAAAGTATACTAATATACAATAACAATATACACTTCCTTTCTTCCCAATAAAGGAACATAATCTCATCAACACCCCAACAACATAAGATACTATCCATATACATGGAAGTTAGCTCAACAACACAACCACAACATGTTCAAAACAGCCCATGGACTCAACAACTACAACACAACAGTTTATGATCTTTCCTCTATAACTATTTTCACTTTTAAGACTTGCTAAGCCTTCAAATCAACTTAACATAAGAGATAAGATGAAGAACATACCTTATAGTTGAAGAACTTCCACTCACACAGCTTGCTTCAAAATCAAACTCACCACAACATCAAGCAGAAGCAAGAACAGTCACTTTCCACGGCCTAGTTTAGCGTAATCTTGTTGAATTCTTGATCTAATGGGCTATAAGTGTTTAGGGGATGTGTTTGGAGGTTTCTAGAGCTCTTGGAAGTGTTGAATGATGAAAAAATGGGGTTGGTGGGGGGGGGGGGGTATTTATACGCCTTAAAAGTCAGTTCCACCGACATCGGAATAGAAAGTTATGGGCGTTTCAAAATGGGGCCGCGAGGGTTCTCCGCAAATGCGAGCCATTCAACACTTCCAAGAGAACCCTGCGGCGGCCCATTTTGAAACGCCCATAACTTTCTATTCCGATGTATCGACAAACGGTTTGTTGCATTGGAAACTAGACTCAATGAACTTCAATTTACATAGGTTATGCATTCCATATTTCCTCATATTCTAGGAGATATAGCTCTCTCAAGTTGAATCCAAAATTCTGCCAAGTTTTTCCAAATTTCGACAAACTTAATTTCTTCGATTCTCTTCATCCCGAAACCCTTAGACACTTTCTTAGCACTTGTTAAAAGTATTCCTTAACCTAATAAGGCTTTCATGGCCTCTCCGAGCTTACGTTAATTTACTTACAACGCAAGCGACGCAAAAAATTTTGAGGTGTAACATCCTTGCCCCCTTAGAAATATTCGCCCTCGAATGTTAGGCTCTCAGGACATCTATGAAAATTTTGGCAGACCTTCCTCTGTAACTGTAGTACTATCAACTTGAAAGCTAGGATGTCTCAGTCTGGATCTCCTTTAGTAATGGAAACAAATGCGGATATCTTGATCTCATATCTTTCTTAGCTTCTCAAATCATATCTTCTACCTTCACATTCTTTCATAATACCTTCATCAAGATTACATCTCTGGTTCTCAATCCATGAACCTGAAGCTATCTGAAAGGGTAGTAGGAAATTCCTCGCACGATAATTGTTCTGTAATCCAAATACCATCAATTGGTACTACTGTGGGGGATTTCTCAATACACTTGCGGGGCATAGACGTGAAAAAGACTGAATAGACAAATTCCTGTTCTGAGGATAAATCTCGTAGGCTCTTCGTCCCTCCCATTCTTATAGAGATTCTTACGGTCCATCTAGATGCCGGAATGATAGTTAGAACCGTATGCAAATTTAGCCCTCACTAGCTGATCGTCCAACTTCTTTTCAAAGGTCTAATATTCATGCTCATAACATATCCTTGGACATATGAAAAGTGTGCTCTACCTACCACTTATCTCAAGGTGGATAGCAATACTGGGGGTAACCTATATTCTTCAGGTTTCTTTAAGTGTACTGATCTTCAGGCGCTAGTAGAAAACTAGGCATCTTCACCGGATAAACAGAGATATTAGGTAACCGGACAATTATATTTATATTTATATATATATATATATATATATATCTTACATGGTTCCATACAATTATAAAATCCACACTGATCATTCCTCCATTCCTTCATTCCTAACATCATATCCACATGTTACTTCAGTCTCTCAAGCTTCTGTTTATTTATTAATGAACCACGAACTCTGTGACATTTTCTTTTTTTCGATCCATTAAGATTATGATACATCTCTGTTGCCTCCGAATATATCATCTACCCTTGCTACGCTTAACATAAAGTTGGTTTTGGTATCTTAGGAGTCCAGCTTGCTGAGATACTCCTTTCTCGAATCCTCTTTCTAGTTTTGGTTTAAGAGATATACCATATCTAGGATATTATGTCTTTACTGAAGTTTTCCCGACATATATCATATTTTGCTATTGCTATTCTTCACTACGCTACGCTTCACCAGTTGAAGCTCTATAGTGATCTTGGCAAGCTTCTCATATACTTATATCATCTTTGCGATATATACTTCCATATCCTTCTGTTACCTTCCAGAATGAATGTATCCATTTCGGTGCTAGGTCCATCCTTATTCATCTTAATGCAATAAAGCTGTCTTATCCGAACTTCCTCCTCATTTAGGTCCATCTTATTCCATTTACTTACAACGCGACCCTAATTCTTTTACATCCTGAATATTCTGTGCTTGAAATTCTCATATCATCTATAAGCTTTAGCTTCCAGATAATCGTATACATTTATTCTTTTTCATCGTAGGCTGCTACCGTCAAGTAGTCGCATGCCTTCAAATAGTTCATTTCCATTTCAATCCTCTTCTATTGTTAACTCTGCATCTTTCCCGTAACAAAGACGTTACTAGATCCTGATGCGAATGCCTTTGCCTTTAAGGCTTTCCCGCATACAATACTTTCCCAACCGGTATGTGATGCTGGAACTTCGTATCCACATGACTAGCTCGCGGTGGCTATTTCACTTAACTTCTTATCTTAGTCCATTATTTACTTCGAGTACCATCATACTCAATCCTTCTCTGCTTCTTCATTACTGAACTTCCTATTACACCCTTGTCTTGAAATTTTGAGTAATTCCTTCCTTAGAGTACTATCTCCCAATCTTTATTTAGTCATGCATATGACTGACTGGTTATGTTTATCATCAAATCGTCCTTACACTTCATCGGCCTGCTAGCATAATATCCCGTTGAGGTAGTTTCCAATTCCTTTGTCATTATCTTTCCATCTTCTAACAAAGCTTACTCCTGATCCAATACTTGTCGTCTCGTCTTCCCCCCTTAGGGTGTTAACCCACTACTCTGTGTTTAACACCCCATTTATCTCTCCTCTTTCCTGCAAGTACTTACTCCCAGTAATTTTCGCGACTAATCTTAGCTGTAACTGTTCGTCGCCTGAGTCTATCTGGTCAATTGCACATACATATAGCGGGTCACATATTCTCATAGACGTACTGACCTTGGATGGGCCTAATCTTCCATCAAGGAGATCTTCAAAATTTTCCTTATCGTCTTCCCTGTAATCATATTTATTCTATTGCTCATTTACCCATCTAATCACTGTAATGGTATCTATCACAAGAGTCTCTTCTCAAAAATCCACCCAAATCGTTAACGTTCCTCCTCTTCTTCGTTACATAAATGTTCGACCTTCCGGTTGGCCTCTTTCAGACTACAAGTTTACCTTATCAGAGAAGGGCGTATCTTATACCAACTTGCAACCTCAAATCCCCTTCGTTTCCTATCATAAAGATAATTCTTTCGAGCATCTCTCACTTCTTTCATTAGCTATTCAGTCTTGTGCTACTAATTCAATAATCTTGTGATAATAAAACTTTTGGAGAGCACGTTTGAGTTCTGCATGATTTGAGGAATGAATGAAAATAAACCATGGATCAAAATTATATAACGACATAAGTTTCACCGCCTCACTTCGACGGTGCACTTGACGGTTCGTCAAGATAGCCGTCAAACAGCCCCTATGCAATCCTTCTGATGAAACATATTCTCTCTGATTCGTTTAACTTCCAACTCTTATACTCTTTTCCCCAACATGTCTAACAACTTACATAACTCTAAAACACTCCCGTAGATCTTACATATAACCCCTCAGCTGATTTTAAACATGAATCTTGCATTCCGTATCCTATCCCCTTTTGGACATTAAGCATCATCATCCTTATAACTGATACTCTTTCCCGTTTCCATAATTCCTACTTTACCCTTTTCTACTCATAAATCATTGGCATATTTATACTTAAGGGTTATATTTAAACACCTACGTATCTTTTCCACGTCTTACTTCAAGGTGAAATTACAACTCCCATCTAATCATGCCGATGTCTCATTAATAAAACACCTCTAAGGTTGCTAACCACTCACAGTATAACTACAGTCCTTCATTATTACCCAACTGAAAATCCCATCGAACTTCTTTTTTTCTTTTTAGGCCTTATCAGTTACTTCAGAAGTTATCTCAACAAAATTGCATGTGATATATCAATACCATCCTCAAGGGTGTATAAACATTACTACAATATTAATTATACCTGGCGTCATTACTCATACCCTTATACTATACTATCTCCTCTTACTTACAAGTCATTCATATCTTACGGATTTCTCTCGACACCCATTATTCGGAATTCTGTGGATATAATCCCTTCGTCCAACCATGTCTTATATATATATATACTTTTCCTGTCTAATCCTACCGTTTCCTATGTTACCAGTCGCACTGTTAACTTGTCGCCTAACCACAGATTCCATTCTAGGTTTCTCTTTGATATTACTCTTCTTCCTTCCCCCGTCATCATTCCAATCCTCAAATCACCCGTAATCCCTTTCTGAAGGAGTCGTCGTCAAACGGTAAAACAACAGAGGTCAGGGTTGAATATTTACACCCTATGACTCAACTCTATAGCACGATCTAGGATACAAAGAAGGGTAACCATCCTAAATTCCCTGCAGCCTCCTGCTTATAAGTGTGGTGCGCTACACACCCATAAACAAGACTCTACTGGACACGGCTTGTAGACTCCCTAGGACAGACCTGCTTTGATACCAAGTTTGTCACGCCCCAAATCTGGGGAGGCGTGACCGGCACTCGATGCCATACTAGGCCCGAGTGAACTGCTCTAAATCTATAACTCTGGAGGAATGAGCCTCAACTTAGGCTGACATGGGCCTACCTGCAAACAGACAATACCAACCAGACAGCAAGGCCATACACTGAATATATATAAAGACTGGCTATCTCATCTGAACGGGGCACACATACCCAAAACATATATATAACTGAGCAAGCCGACGAGGCTGCTATGAACATACCCAACCAATAGTGTCAAGTCGACACATACAAGGCTGGAAAGGCTACAACACTGACATACAATACACGAAACTCGACTATAAGCCGTTAAAGAGTAAACAGTTGTATCATGATGGGACAGGGTCCCGGCCTACCCATCAAGTCTACATATACAATAGGAAGACTCCAAATAAACCTGGCAACTCCGGATAAAGGGAGCTCACCAATTAGCTAATATCTGGTCCAGCTGACTGGGGTGGTCTGTTAGTCTCTATGTCCGTACCTGATGGAATGAATGCAAAGGCCCCCGGCAAAAAGGACGTCAGTACGAAATAATGTACCGAGTATGTAGGGTAATGGAATAACTGAAACTGAAACAAAACTAAAAATGTAATAATCTGGAGGCCAAAGAATGCCCTGAATATCTCACCTGACCTATCTAATATGAAATGCAATATAATACTATCATATATCTCACTGACCAAATGGCTAGGAACCGTAAATCTCACCGACCCGTCGGCCGTGCCGTCTGTCTCACCGACCACGGCCAGGCAAATCTGTCTCACTGACCCGTCGGCCAGGCAAAATAAAATTGTCTCACTGACCAAATGGCCAGGATAAATAAAATGTCTCACTGACCAGCAGGCCAGGCATATCTGTCTCTCTGACCAAGTGGCCAGGCTAAGAAAAATATATGTATATCATGCATGTGCTAAAAAATACCGATACTGTAACATGTCTCTTCTGTCTCTCTATGAACTCAAGGACATAGGGAGGGGATGTGGCCCCTAAGAAAGAATAACATAACACTCGGAAGCTATGCGACAATATGACAAGCTCTACTTCGACAAATCTCTAGTCACAAGGTTCATTAAGCTCTTACCATATATGAAATCATGCTAAGAAAAGAAGGAACAACCTTAACATACCTCAAGTCGCCCAAGCAATCCAACAATTGGGCTACTCACAACTAGCACGCCATCCTATAACAAGGAATACATACGCAAACTTAGATGGAGCTAATATATCACGTATATCAACGACAACTTGATTCTAGAGTAAAACGAGCAACATTTCTCCTTACTCTCCAATAACCTCAACATATAAAACAACCGACAATAACAACAAAAAACTCACAAAAGTCCTTAAATACTCCTTTCGCTGCTCATACAAGAGTATACACCAAACAACCCAAAGTATACTAAATACAATAACAATATACACTTCCTTTCTTCCCAATCAAGGAGCATAATCTCATCAACACACCAACAACATAAGATACTATCCATATACATGGAAGTTAGCTCAACAACACAGCCACAACATGTTCAAAACAGCCCATGGACCTAAAAAGTACAACACAACATTTTATGATCTTTCCTCCATAACTATTTTTACTTTTAAGACTTGCTAAGCCTTCAAATCAACTTAACATAAGAGATAAGATGAAGAACATACCTTATAGTTGAAGAACTTCCACTCACACAGCTTGCTTCAAAATCAAACTCACCTGAACATCAAAAGCAAGAAGCAAGTCACTACTTTCCACGGACTAGTTTTACGTAATCTTGTTGAACTCTTGATCTAATGGGCTATAAGTGTTTAGGGGATGTGTTTGGAGGTTTCTAGAGCTCTTGGAAGTGTTGAATGATGAAAAAATGGGGTTGATAGGGGGTATTTATACCCATTTTAAGTCAGTTCCACCGACTCCAAGATTGGCCTTCGCTTTCGTGAGGCCTTCGGCTCGCGTTCGCGGAGAAGCCTCTGGCAGCCCATCTTGAAACGCCCATAACTTTCTACTCCGATGTCGTATTGATGAATAGTTTGTTGCATTGAAAACTAGACTCAAAGAAATTCAATTTACATAGTTTATGCATTCCATAAATCCTCATATTCTAGGAGATATACCTCTCTCAAGTTGGACCCAAAATTTCTATCCAAAATTCCGCCAAGTTTTTCCAAAATTTCGACAAACTTAATTTCTTCGGCTCTCGTGATCCAAAAACGTTTAAACACTTGCTTAGCAATTGTTAAAAGTATTCCTTTACCTAATAAGGATTTCATGACCTCTCCGAGCTTACGTTAGTTTACTTACAACGCAAGCGACGCAAAAACTTTCGAGGTGTAACACTTCGGGCATTGTTGTGGTGCTAAATCCACGGGTTTTGTATGATTGTTGTTTATCAGGGCCATGAGAGCCATGATTGATAAATACTTGCAATTATTGATGTCGTTTACCTTATCACTCTATGATTTGTATGAATGGTGAAAGAATGATCCGTGTTGGTGCTCGAGTGGAAGTATTGAGATGTACATTATATACTTATGCTGATCCATCTTTACATATATGTTTTATGATACTCGATATTGTTGCATACATGTATTCATTCTTACATACTGATGGATAAGCGATGCACTTCGTTATGAAACTTGGGATCGGGTTGTGCGCCCATCATATATATATATATATATATATATATATATTCTATGGATCGAGTTGCACACTGCAACAGGGTATATGGACCTCCCGAGTACCCCATGGGTCACGACTAGATGTAATGACCACTAGCGTGTGCGTACCAGATTTGATATTGACCACTGCATTGCATTCGTACCTTCATACAATTATCAGTCTATAATTGTCTCATGTTTTATGTGCTTTCATGTCTTGTTGTGATGTTGTACTATTGAGCATAGTTGTGAAGTTAAGTTAAAGTGTTTTGGCGAGTGTTTAACTTCAATCTGTATATCCGGTCTTTTACTTTCTTTTTGTGACAGTTGTTATTTTTCAGTATTCAAGACTTGTAATAAATATTTGGATGCTCTTGTACAAGTTTAGACCAAGTTTTGGGGATTGTAATACTTAAGTACCTTCTACACTTATTTATATTTTTAAGATTGTTAAGAAGTACTTTATTGTGTTTAACTTCGGCATTACTTTCTCTAAAAATGATTGATGAATTGGGGATGGTTCTCCTACCGGGGGGATGGTGTCGGTGTCATCATGATCTGTGAAATGGGTCGTGATAATTTGAGCCAAAACTATGGCTGACGAAGAACGCTTGGCTGCCTTTCAAGCCGCTGCTAAGGCACGGGAAGTTCTGATGTAGAGCATGGCCTCAGAAATTCAGGTGCCCCAGGCGACTTAGGTTAGCGAGAAAAGACACAAGGGGAAGTATCCGGAACGACCCCCCACCGAATCACCCCAGGTTATGATATAACGAATCATGAAACGCTTAAAGGAACATGACAACCGTATCAATCAGATCCCTAGAGCCCCTTCAGTTATTAAGGCTATTGACGTACAAATATATTGATACAACCTTATAAACCAAGTCCAGTGCTCCATTTGCGCCTTCTGTATCTGTAACTGTAAGTGCACATGTATCCACTAATTTATACGTGGGCTCCACTTTAGGGAAGACGAGTTGACTCTACAAAGCAGAAAATGCCTCGGATATTCCACTGACGGTTACCTAGCTCAGGAAGGAAAAGAAAGGGCAATCTGCTAGCAATCGTAGTACTAATCTCACAAGGTTCCAAATGCTTAATTGTCAAAATATGATGGCACCACTGAACCCCACGACTACGTCTTAACATTTACTACAGGGATCAGGGGCAATGGCCTTACCGAGTTCGTATGTTATACCTCATACCTTTTTGCATCATTTGTGTCGTAAGTAAACTAACGTAAGCCCGAAGAAGTCATGAAACCCCTATGAGGTTAAGAAAGTTGTAAACAAGTGTTAAGTACATACATTAAGGTTTCAGCGCCAAACGAATCGAAGGTAATAAGTTCGTCGAAATGTCAAATTGATGGTCATTATTGACGGACTGTAAACCAATTGACGACCTATCAATGGATGATGGCTCCATGCTAAATCAAGTCCAGAACCACCATTGGAGCAGGGTGATTTTACTGTCCCAATTGAAGGACCGTTTTCCAATTGATTGTCTGTCAATATGGACCGTAAGTTGGAGGTGGTGGACGACCTTAGTTGTTTTAAATTCGATTGGAGGTTCATTTTTGGTCATTTCTCGTCCATAAACTGTCCAAAGACTCCTCTAACATATCTTTAAGATTCAAGAATGAATCCAGGGTGAATCAACCCCAAACATCGTATGAGACTAGAAAAGAGTGCTTCTATGGTGTTGTTATGGTATTGAGAGTTATTCCAAGCTAAAGAAAGTTATGGGAGAAAGCTGTTCATGTTGTATAAGGTAAATAAAACTTCTCTTGCTTGTGATTAAGTTTCACTACAAGAAAATAGGCTTTTAGCGAGGGGAAATTTGATCGTTGAAAGTGCTTTTCCAGTAGCTATTACTCATTTAGGACGGGAAAAAATCCGGTCGCCGCCGGTCACTAAAAGCTCCGTCGTTAAAAGTGGACGACCGGATTTGTAATCCGGTCGAATCCGGTCGTAAATGTCCTTTAGTGACGGCAACAAATCCAGTCGTTAATAACCATTCCTAACGACAGGTACTCCGGTCGTTGCAACACTTTTTAGCAACAAAATATATTCTTTCAACGACAATTAAAGATCTGGTCATTACTAGCTTCATTTTGTGACTAGAATTTCCTTTCCTCTACAACAACATAAATATACAAGCCAAAATGTAATCCGAAAATAAACAAAATAATCAATTATTATATAGAATTTCATAGTTAATTACAAAAGAAATAAAGTATCCCAATGCTAAAAAACATATATCTTCCGATTATGTGAAATTATTTCTTCGGCTCCTAACTCCACTGTAGCATTTACAAATTTGAACTTCAAACAGCCCCTAAAAAGAACGAGCAAGATGAACATGCATTTGCCTGTAGCTTTACACTAACTTCAATCGCCTCCATTTTAGCAGGCAAGTGACAAACAAGCTACACCCAGTAACTGCATCTTCCATGCTTCTCCCTTTTATCAAAACAAGAACATATGCAGCTATGTGAGTAAATGAAACTAAAAACATAGTATTACCAAAAGCAATGATCAAAGAACTTACGGGTAAATTCTATGTAGATAGGCAGTGGCGGAGTCAGAATTTTCACTAAGGGGTGTCAAAATATAAAGAAGTAAATTCACGAAGAAGCCAAGAAGTGTCAATATGTAATATATATACATAAAAATAATTTTTTTTACCTATCTACACAGTGTAATTTTCCGACAAAGCTCAACTATATGTGGCTCCGCCAGTGTAGATAGGAACCATAAAGGTAATTGACAGTCAAATATGCATACATTAGTCCAATCACAAATAGTAGCGCAAACTCCAAGAACACATAGAGGGTGTGCTTATAAGATCCTACAGGAAAAAAATAGAACATTAATAGAAAGTGAATCAAGAGACACGAGGAGCAAATGATTACTATAATTTAGACAAAGCTAGATCGAATTTAGCTTTTAACAGTTTTAAGTTGTATAGGGAAATGGAATAGTAAAAAGTTAATTATGTTGTATTCCACATCATTGACACCAAGAAGATGCTAACAGAAAAGAGTCGGGACCTAAATGATCTCTTAATTCCTCACATTATACTTTTAACCTATATGTTTGGAAAAAATAAAGCAAGGAATTCCTCAAGATAAAGCACATGATAAACAAACTAATACACGTATTATTTGCAAGTTTAACAATGAATACAAATGATAGAAAATCTCAACGAATCTCTTGAAGTTTAGAAACTCACAAACTGATAGTAAATTGGTGTTGGAGAAATGGACTTTTCTACTAGCTTTTTCAAGGTAGGATTAATTCATTATCAGCTAGTCTCTGCATTGTTTGACTAGTCTAAAACTAATGTTAGGCAAATAAAATTGTTTGCTTAGACAAACAAAAAGAAACAGGTCCTAAACAAGGCTAAGCTTCCAGCAGCCCCAAGTACAATAGAATCAAACCACAACAAATGTTTCAGATTTGAAAAAATATAAATGAGCGCTCTTTCATTATTTAAGAGGTCTTGCCCAAAAATGACTGCTTTTAGCAGATAGGCCATCACACAAAAAAAGGTACATTTAATTGTGGCAAGGAGACTGACTTAGTAATGGGCCATTAAGCTAGTTTAGCACCAATGTGAATGAAGAATGAGCTATTCAAGTTTTGCTTTTGATAAAGCTTGATTTAAGAAAGATTATATTAAGTCATTTGACAGTTTTTGCTTACTTGATAGGTTATGTGGGAGACTAGTACCATTGTCATTTAGTTACATATTCTTCACATAATTGAATACCTTGTATATGCCAAACCCCCTCTCCAAAACTGCAGAAAGAATAAATAAATAATTAAATAACTGTCCCTCTAAACTCAAATCTAAGCCAACTAACAAGATATTTCGGAGATCAAGAAGATGGAATCCAGAAGTTGAATACTAAGAAATTCACGGTAAACGCAAAGCAAAAAAACTCCACTAAAATTTCTTGATGTTCATTGTTAGCTTTTAATTCAACTAAATGTCATTGAAAAAATAGAGAATTAACATGATATACAATCAGAAAGTATATATCCAAGAGCATAAAGACTTTGTGAAGAAGTAACTCACAGGAGTGGTGTTAGCTTCCTCAAGTTCATCGTCAAAATTATCAATGTCAACAACGTGGGACTCTGAGTCATAAGGTGAGAGCGACTAGATGTACCAAAAGAAAACAGAAAAGCACGACATGAACCCGCTTTTGGTTAGAATAAACCCAAACACTAGAATCTCACAAAACATTTTAGAAATGGCAATTTCAATACTCTAAGATGAGCCATTACCGAAGCAACAGACCTCAGAAAAGGTCGCCACGTATGCATAGACAAGAATAATAAGAGCCATTCTCGCAAAAAGTACCTTTGGTTGACAAACTTGATCTCCCCTCTGTCATGAATCCTGTCCAACATTGAAATGCAGACCTTTAAGAGAATCCTGCTGCTCGTAGGTGGCAAGATTTTCTGAATGTTGCCACCAACTGATAAAACGTGTCGGCGCCCAATCAAAGTTAACATTTTCCACGTATAAGCATTTCTATGTTAACAAATGATGATATCTTAGTGTACTGCATATATAGTGAAAATTGAAAATGCCTTATTTTACCACGATAAGGGAATAGCAAACTTGAGTATTGTCTAATTGAAGAGAAAATGCACCAAACCATTGTTATCCAAAAACTTAAAGAAAACTCTTCAAAATAAAAACGTATGGTTCCACCATTAGATTATAAATTGACGTAGACAACTCTGATATTAATAGAAATAAAGGTGGTGCAGTTGTGGGGATTAAACATTTTTACATTTTCGTGGATCATCTGAACCACAATTCTAGTGTCAAAAATAAATGGCGAGCACAGATGAAAAACAATTAGGAGTTCAATCACGGAAGATAAACCACATTAACACTCACATACTTGTACATAAACTGAGCTGGACTATATTTATGGTTCATACTTTATCAATCAAAGGATTTTCCTTTACATCAAGGTTGACCGATTACCTAGCGAAGGTGCTATGACTTTCCAGAATGCAACTTGCTGACGAGACCAGCAAAACATCTTAATCGATTACCTGCAATTGGGGATTTGGCAAAGGGAAGGGACTTTTTGGCATTAAAAACAAGAGATCAAATTTCGCAATTAAAGTTGGATCGTAAATTCTCCTTTTCTATCTAAGAATCCTTTCATCTTTTACCAAGTAGGGATCACATACCTCTCCTTTCAGATACCTCTTCTATCGACAAATATTTATTGGGCACATAATAGCCACCTTGCTAATAACATTAAGTATCAAGAGACACACCTTAAAAGTCACAGTTATTTAAGCAAATTTATATTATACTGAGTAGCGTCTTTACTAACAATATGAACCTCTACATATTAGGAAGGTGTTAGTATCCCCAAACTCATAACGATTTGTCCCCTTTAAGGGATAAATACAGTGAAATTATTAGTGAAACTGCGAGCAAAAACATCTTTGGTAAACCCCAATTATTAAGTTTAATTAACTAAAAATATTAATCAAATAATACCATTAACTCTTTCCATAGTTATATCATCAAAAAAGGTGCACAATAAGTCAGAGGAAAAAAATAAGCGACTGCTACACATTAATCATAATGCTCTAAAAAGATGGATGTAATTATATAAGCAAATATGTAATTCTAAGAAGAAAACCAATATATTTGATAAATACCAAGAGAAATAATTGGAACAATAAAGGAATTCTCAATTCTACAACAGTTACAACTAGAAGTTTAGATACTTGGCAGAAAACTTAACTTGATGAGAAGGAGAACGAAACCATAAGACCACTTCAATGGAAACGGAAGATTAGTTACAGTGAGAATTCCAGAATCGTTGCGGTTCTTCATGGAGTTGCTCCGTGCTTAGTAACTGTAAATTTTGTATAGAAAATAAGGAATAAAGGTGTTTCTTTCTTTTATTTGAGGGTTGCGGATGGTCGGTTGGGGAAAGCACAACAGAGATAACATGAGGGATTTTGCTTTTATTTGAGGTTGGGGTTGGGGGTGTGGGTGGTCTTAATGGAGTGTTGGGAAAAACTAAGAGGGAAAGGTTAGCGCCATTTTTCTTATTAATTAAGTGTTAACGACCGGATGTTATGCTTTTAATGGCCAAATATTATTCCCTCGTTAATATTGAAATAAAAATTGACTTTAACGACCGGAAAAAAAGTATGTCGTTATAAATATGCTTCTAATGACCGGATTCGTATCCCTCCGTTAAGAACTGGTCGTTAAAAGTCTAATTTCTTGTAGTGTTTATATATGTGTGGATTAGGTTGTTTGGATGAAGAACTACAAGATAGTACTTGAGGTGGTATAAGATGTTGTTGCCTCTTGTTGGACTATTTTGGGATTACACGTATGACCTCATATGGCTGGAAATCATGGGGAAATATTTCCTATGACGTTATTGTTGTTATTGTTATGCTTAACTATATGTTAGGTGTGTTGATAATGAAATAAGTTAGGAGAAGAAGTAGCCATGTAACACTTGAAAGTTGTACAAGATATTGTTATATCTTGTTGGGCTGTTTGATGTGGTTTTTGAGATAAATATAAGGCTGGGTATCATGTTAATATATATGTTTATGTTCTGGAGATGTTAATAATGTTGTAAAGTATGAAGTAGATGGGGAAAGAGTTGGGTTTGGGTTCAAACCGAGCTTGCCGCTCGTCATGTTATATAGTGAAGTTCTGTTGGTGATGTTTGTGCACTTATTGTTTTGTAGATTGAACTACGTTGTGGGCTTCTTAAACTGGGTTGTTGGATGCAATTTGGCTAATGTATGTTAAGGCCCCTTCTATCCTTATTTTGGCATGATTTTGAATGAACGAAACGTAAACAAATGATATAATTTTAGAGAGCTTATGTTTCATCGTCTTTCATGATGTATTTCTGATCCATGGCATTGGCCCTTGACTCTTATTGAGACGTATGTTTACGATGTTAGTTTCATAATGATAATCGGAGGTGTAATGACCTTACATAACTCTGATAGGCCCAGAATGTATTATATCACTCTTATGCATTACATACATACATGATACTATGATGATGATGCTCGCGGAGGGCTGACGGTGTTATATATGCGCGCGCGCGCGCACACACACACACACACATATATATATATATATATATATATATATATACACACAATGACATTATATACGCGCCACTGATCAGTGTGTTGTTATGATGATGATGCCCATAGAGGCTTGATTGCATTATATACACATATGTACGACGACGTTATATACTGGATTTATACATATCATGGCCCTCAGTGGCAATTCAAATATTCAGGTTGGTCTCTTCATCCTTATATTACTTTGATGTTTCATTCATGTTGTTATCTACCTTACATAATTGGTACATTTATTCGTACTGATGTCCCTTTCCCCAGGGAGACTGCATTTCATGCCTGTAGGTCCCGATAGACAGGTTAGGATCATCCTCAATAGGCTACCAGCTCAGCGAAAGGTGTTGGTACACTCCACTTGTTCCGAGGTTGCCGTTCAGGGTCGATATGCTTATGTACATATGTTTTATGGGTATGGCGGGGCCCTGTCCCGACCTTATGATGTTTATGTATTTTTAGAGGCTTGTAGATCGATGTCCTATGTATAAATGTCTTGCATGGCCTTGTCGGCCTATGTTTGGATGTACAAATGTTCATGATGGCCTTGTCGGTCTGTCCCCTTATGGGCAGCAGGATAGACTGTCCCCACAGTTCTTATCAGATCAAGGCTCTCAAGAAGAACTATGGCAGGGTTTGCAAGCATCAGGATCCCAGGGCCAGAGTAATTCAGGTTGGATGAGACCATCTTCCAGTCAGTGAGGTCGAGCACATGCCGAACCATGTCGTATAATTTCTGGGGGCTATTTTTGATGTGGGAGTCAGTGGCATAAGATTCGAAGATGTCCAAAGCTTAACCGAGGGAATCAGGATAGAAGTAGGGGTGGAGCAGCATGCACTGGTACTGTATGAGATTGCTATAGGTACATGTATGCAAATGGTTGTTTTGGGAAACCTTTTCTCTTATGAGTGTGGTAACAGATAGCTGCATAATCTATATTATTGACGTCTTGTTCTTACAGTTTGAATTCTACAGTATTATTGAGAGTTTGGGGCATCCGGATAGGAATAGGTTATTAATATGAAAGAGGAATCGAAAGCTCCAACGCTCTGCTCTGGCAAGTTATTGAGATGTATAACCCGATTTCCTTTACAATGTTTAGGTTGACCATTTCCAGGACTTGTTTTTATAAAATATTAACCGTTTATGCGAGAAGGCTTAGAGGGATAGCTCCTAAATCCTTACGGATAAGTTATAATGTACATATATACGCATTGAAAGTAAACGGAGAAGCAAAAGCAGAAGATATTATTGGGAAATTCTGTAGTCTGTTAAACAAGGAATATTAGAATGCCAAGGAATAAGGTTTGATTGGAGTAAAGGAAACTAAGGACGAAGGAGTATTTTGCTGAAGATTTCAGAATAAGATAAGAAATGGGATGTGGCGAAAGATTGGTAAGGAACCAAGTAAAGCGTTACGATTAAATGAGAGGACTCATTAGAGAAAAGGTGAAGAGGGATAGCAAGTTTTGACGTTATGAAGTGGTGCACGTTATAAGACTACGTCTTCATAATAAAGGAGTCAACGACCTTAATGGAAACTGTTGAGAGATCAATTTTAACCCTATGACCGAGAACCACCAATATTGGAGAATAATGGAAAATAAACCAAATCCAAGTTAAAAATTCGAAGATCCCGGCTAAGCCGAAACA
>NC_081345.1:62328649-62351701 GCF_029784015.1 Lycium ferocissimum | reverse complement strand
CATATCATTTGAAATATTTTAGAAAAATCTCTTTATTTAAAGAAAGAAGTTAAATTCCCTTTAATAAATTCATATAAGGTTTGAAATGGTCATTTCATTTCCGGAGCAAAAACACACCCAAGATTTCTATTAGGTAGAGTTCCACTTAATTTTGGTCCCAATGTCATGTCCTTTTTGCCCTTATAAGTTTTCATAAAAAGGAGTTCCAACTATATATCATTTCTAAAAAATGCCATGATCTACACAAGTCTTTTAAAGTTTGGTAAATGCCTTTTCAAATTTTTATGAAGGTTAACCATATCCTATTTAAATCCTTCCCTTAAACTAAAGTCCAAAAGAAATTCCTTTTAGTTATTTCACTTTGGGGTGGGCTTGAGCCCAAAACGTTTTTCCTTTAGAAAATCATTTGAGTCATATTGAACCATTTGAAATTCATTTCAACACTTTTAGTTATTTCACATTTCAACATTTAAGTTCAAATCTATTATTATAGCCATACCAGTGATCACAATGTGGAAAATATGGAACTGGAGGAGCACTGTGGTGCATGGAGGGAAGATGTCTATCAATAAGGTAATATATGAAATAAATTTGATTACCCATCAGATGTGTAGAATTAGAAATCCCAGAATGCAAGTACCAAAGTCTCTTCCTAAAATAATGCAGATGATTGAAACATACAGACCAAACATAGTGAGCAAGATAGTGAGATGGAATCTGCCTATGTTAGGGTGGTTTAAGTGTAGCTTAGATAGTGCTTCTAGAGGCAATCCAGGGCCAAGCTCAGTGGCATTTTGTATTAGGAACTCTGTGGAGATCTAGTGCATGCTGCAGCTAGAAGAATATCAGATGGATCAAACTTAGTTGCTGTAGCAATGGCTTCGCAGGAGGGGATTAGATACTGCCTAGCAAACAGTCTATTGCTAGTAATTTTGGAGACTGATTCAATGACACTGAAAATGATCTTGACAGGATAATGGGAAGTTCCATGGAGTATTTCTTTGATCATAAAAGATATTACAAGGTTGAAGAAGGATAAGGAAGTGAGAGTGGAACATGTACTGAGGGAAGGAAATGGATTGGCAGATTTTTTGACTAACTTTGTTTTTGATTTTGCAGGTGATCATCAATTCAATAGTTACCAATCCCTTCTAAGGAAAGCAAGACAGATTTTGAATACTGAAAAAGCACAGATGCCATACATCAGAATCAGGAAAGCCAAAGATCATCAGATTCCAGGACATTAACACATGAAATAAGGATACTGCAAAACTTTCAAAACTGCAGGAATCAGGCCTAGAACATAACTATAAGATTGAATAGAAAGACTTTTGGACAGGTTACAACAGTGGTATTAGTGTGATTACATGCTCATTCTGTTGTCACATATCCAAAGGATCTTTTTATACAATCATACTTGAAGGAAAAGGTCAACATTACATAGATCGGATCAAACTCGAAATGTACCGAACATGAGAAATTTTACGAAGAATTCTATTCCATCCTTAAGCCCGAATTTTAATTCAATGGACTGTGGATCCATAGCACCTAGTGAGAGCTTGAGGTGTCAACATGGTATCAAGTCAAGGCCAAAGGATTTGCAATAGACAAGCTTTTAGATTTCTTTTAGTTTGGCTTCATGTATTTTTATTTCTCTTAGTTTCTGCATTTTTAGCATTTTGTACAAAACTTTAATTTTTAATAAAGCACCATCAGGCAATCTGCTTGGTAATTTTCTGAATGAAAAAAAAAATCAGATTTGAACTTTGTAAAATTCTCAAGTTTTGGGAAAAAGATAAAAAGTTGAACTTTCCCCTTTAAATGTGACACTGTTCCAGTTTAAACTTTTTCCTACATTTGAGACAAGCTAATTTCTTCAAAGAACCATGTATTAAGTTTTTTAGTTTTCTGCCTTGTAAAGGAAAGATAATTTTTTTTTTGTCATGTTTTTGAAGGAATATTATCATTATCTTTTGTTGGGTCCAAGTTGTAAATGACTCAGGTTCCTATCGATTCTAAACGATATACGCATCGATTGCCTAATTCAACTAAGTCATAACCATACGGGTTCCAATATTTTTCACAAGCATTCATCACATCAACATTCATAAAGTATAAAAAAAGAAAAAAAAATGGAAGGTCATGGTGGGCCCTCTAGGCCCACGCCGGCAACCATTTTCACCTATGGTTAGGCCTTCAAAATCTGGCTTGGACTCAATGAAAGAAAAGGGATGTTGGGCCTATGGCCCAACAAGCTGTGGATATGTCGGCTCGGCCCAAATGGCCCACGTCGTGTGGGTTCCATGCAAGAAGGAGAGGGGAAAAAGAAAAATGCGGTTAGAGAGCATCTACACTTAGCAATATTTAAACAAGAATTCTTAATATAAAGAATATACCATTCAAATTCAATTGTAGACACTCAAACATATATCAGTGATATATATATATATACATATATATAAGACGTATACAGCCAATGTGGGCCAAACAGATACCCAACAGATTTAGCAAACATGAGGAATTGCAAATAAAAACCTAAACAGTTAAATAAACATATTGAAGGCCCAAACGTGTCATTGTATGCAAGTAAAGCAAGACAAGGCCCAAAACATCTTATAGGGAAAAACAATAAGCTCAAATCTCAGTTAACCACCCAAACTAAATCAACAGACAACACATGGGGTATACCACTAGAATTCACGATGTACACTCAGCGTATACGGATGTATACACGAGATATATATCTTGTATACTTAACCTATCATATCCTCGTAGTACCAGACATGAGTAAGAGGAGAGAAGGAGGGAAATCTCAAATAAACTTCAACAACCAACATCAGATATACACACAATATACATGAATACATGGGTTAAACATTGTTTGAACCAGACAAGATGAGCATTTACGAGCATTTACAAGCATTTAAGTACTCTGGTAGATTGAAGTCAATTACTCCATTCAAAAGCATATCAATATTACAAGTATTCCAAACAATCTTGAACCAACTAAGTATATTTGAACAACGAAGGCACATGTTTGAAATGAGTTGTTCACCATTTTGGTTAAAAACAGATAAGGTATGTGTCACGACCCTAATTACCGATCGTGCGGGCACCTACCTTATTATTTAGTAGTAGGCGAACCCTTACCCGTTAACCCATTAATCATTAGCCAATTACAACTTCTTTAATCATTTATTAATAGTCAATAGATAAGTGAATGAATGAATAAATAAAACAAGTCAAAAATTAATAGATAATATGCGGAAGTCTTAACTATTACACCCCCAAGATCTGAAAGTCATCGTACAAGGACTCTAACCAACATTGTCTAAAGAATGAAGTATATCGCAAATATAATAACAATAATGTCTGGAATAAAAATCGACATCTGGAAAGAGAGGTCTTCAGGTGTTATGGAATGGATAGAAGCTCACCCTCGGATCAGATCGAGCAAACTAACTTCAAGCTAGAGATGTAATCTGAATGAAATCTCTGGAACACAATCTGCACTCAAAAGGGTGCAGCAAGGTAGTATCAGTACAAACACTATGTACCGGTAAGGATCATAGGCCGACTAAGATTAGTTCACGCATATAAGTATAAATCAACAAGATAAACAGCTAGGCACTTAATACTCAAATCCAAGTCACAGAATATCCCATAACAGAGTCACAACCTAAGATGAAGTTTCTAAACCACAAGTCTGTCTAGTCTCAATAATCTCACCTGGTAAGGACAAGTCCAAGTTCCATCCCTAGGTAGAGTCACTAATCCATAATTTAACTCAGTCAACGATCATATCAATACCACAACGGCCGTTTCAACAAACACACCAAAATCGAAACTAAACGAGCCATATAATAATGCAGAATAAAATGTAATGATGTGCAATGCAATGCACAGTACGCGCAAACACACGCACACACACATGCGATGTCATAGCTCGGTGGTCATGACCTGCGAGGGACCGTGGTGTCCGTGTACCCTCGTTCGGATCCCGGCCCTCGGACTGAGTCATAAATCCTCCGCCCCGAAAAGAACCTCGGTCGCGAATATCAATATACCTCTCGTCTCTAGGAAGCCGACCTCGAACCACGAGCCCATAAGCCCTTTGTCACACCGTCACGACCCGAGGGGCCATGACGGTACCGGAGGCGACTACCGAGCACCACTCATTATACTGCTATCACGCCCAACCTGTACGCATATAATTTCCAAGATAGTGCTTACCACGATTTGATCACAAAACGTTCCGTAAAACATGTACATACATATGTATTCATAAGCCCTCACGGCAGCAAAAGAATAATATACAAAATATACATCGAGGGTGACATAACATCTGCTACCCACATACGAGTATCCACGAGCCTCTAACTGAAGTACTGAAGTCATGAAGACGGGACAGGACCCCGCCATGTCCAAGTTTGTACACAAAAGAATATATCAAAAACTGCACCTCCGGTCACGTGTGCTCCCGTGCAAGCCGATTTGGCTCTAGGAAAGGCCGGTCGTCTCCCCGTGGGCATGAACACGCGCGGCCGAAAGAAAGAGGACGTCAGTACGAGTAATGTACTGAGTATGTAAGGCATGCATTATAACATAATACGGAAACAAGAGAAAAAAAAGTAAGAAGATAACCGGTGACTACTTGCCTCTCAAGGCGAAGTCATGCATGCAAGCTTATAAAGTAAATATCATCATATCAAATATTGCTGCGGAACGTGCTGCCCGATCCATATATCATCATATATCAACATATTGCTGCGGAACGAACGGCCCGATCCATTACCCATATATCCCGTGTCCGGGCATCCCGCGTCCGGGATGATATCATGAGATACCAGCTGATCAGGTGGCTATGCATCTATAGCGCCTCACCTTTCCCCATGTCCCCTATATACATATACATATCATATATACATATAGTTTACGTAGCATGCATGAGAGCCCAAATAAAAGTGTGCTTTATCGGAGTGACGTAAGGTCGTGAACCTCCGATTACATTATTGCCTCATCGTCATCGCTATGTCTCACCTTGAAGGAACTAACATCATGAGGTGAGACCACAACGAAGAATAGCATCAGTGAAATCATAAACGTAGAAATATCGACTTCATGAACACATCGTTATCATCGTCAACGCAATGGAACATGTCTCGCAAGAAACTCTCGAAGATCTTTAACTTCCATTCTTAGGGATATAAGAAGGTCACGGGAGTATAGGAAAGAATTACACAACAAGAGTCATGCCTTTGAAAGAAGGGGACTAACCTTACATACCTTTGTATCTCCTTAATGATATCGACTACATGTTCTCCTTCCAAATTCACAATCCTACATACACAAAGGGTTCGTACGAAGATTAGACCATCCGAAGTATACTTAAGCTTAAACTAAAGCGAATAAGGCTAATGAAAATTGGGCAGCATTTCGTTTGTTTCAACAACTTTCCCTCAAATAATAAAACAGCTCCTAAACATCATAGCAACGCCCATAATATCATAACGCATAAATTCCCTTGGCTAGATGTTATTCAATTTCCAAATTCACTCCCAAGATCCTCCATAACCACAACTATAATGCAACATCATGCTTATCATTCACATAATACTTCCTCAACATCATTAGTACCATTCATGACAAGATTATACTCATATTATACCATGAATCATAACTCAACTACCTTTCAAACCAACATACCATTATTTGCATACTTAAGCTCATATTCCATACTTGTTTCTAATTCAAGTTCTTCAACTACTCAACACCATCATTAACATGAAATAATCGTAAAACTCACCTTTGATTAGGTAGAGATGGTCTTTGGATGAGAATACTCCACTTGAGAAGAACTCCACTTCAATACCAAAGAGATTCCCAACTTTTATCAACCCTTAGGAAGCATTCACACCCTTGATTCTACCAACTTCTGATGTTTGATCCTTAATTTCTCTCTTGAATATGTGTTAGAGTGATATGGAGAAGTTTCAAGAGGTTTTAGAGAGGTTGGAGAAGTGAGAAGTGAGAAAAAAAAAAGAGGAAACCGTGCCTATATAAAAATTGAACTCGGACCCGACCCGAAATATACGGTCCACTATACGGACCGTACAATTTATACGGTCCGTATATTGGACCGTATGTTTCTCCGAAAATTACCTTCACCGGAAGGGTTCTACGATCGAGTATACGGGCCGTATAAAATATACGGTCCGTATATATGACCGTATAATCCCCAATTTTTTCGAATTCGTTCTCGTCACTTCGTTTGGTCTCGAATCCTTGGGGAACCTTCTTGGTACTTGTGTAACACTTCCTTAACGATCTAACGGACATTATAACTCATCCTCGAGACCTTACTAAATATTCATTAGTTCAACACCCATGAAATCCTCCCCAAACACAACAAGAAATATGGCCTCACACGACCCAGAAGTAATAAAGTAAAACATTTCATACCTGGGAGCACTGATGTTTCATCTTGAGTCTCCTCTGGGGGTGGACATAGATGCGGATATTTAAACTTCATAACTTCTTACCTTCCCAAGTCATCTCCTCTGTTATCATTCCTCTACAAAACTTTAACTGAGGCTACCTCTTTGTTTCTAAGCTTCCGCACTTGTCTATCTAGTATGGCAACAGGCACTTCTTCATAAGCCAATTTTTCAGTGACTTGAATGTCGTTTGCGGGTACTATTTTTGTCGGATCTCCAACACATTTACGAAGCATCGATACATGAAAGACTGGATGGACTGAGTTAAGCTCTGGGGCTAAGTCCAACTCATAAGCTACTTGGCCCACCCGGCGTACGATCTTGTAGGGCCCAACGTATCGAGGACTGAGCTTACCTTTCTTACCAAATATCATTATCCCCTTCATTGGCGATACTTTCAAAAATACCCAGTCATTGACTTGAAATTCCAAATTCCTACGGCGATTGTCCGCATAAGACTTTTGGCGGCTTTGAGCTGTCACCAACTGGTCTCGGATAAGCTTAATCTTCTCAATCGCTTGTTGGATCAATTCTGGGCCTATTAATTATGTTTCCCCCACTTTAAACCATCCGAGAGGCGACCTACATTTCCTCTCATATAAGGCTTCATAAGGGGCCATCTGAATACTGGCATGATAACTATTATTATATGCAAATTCAATAAGTGGCAGATGATCCTCCCAATTACCACCAAAGTCCAATGCACAAGCCCGCAACATGTCTTCTAAGGTTTGAATAGTGCGTTCGGCCTTGTCCATCGGTCTGCGGTGGAACGCAGTGCTAAATTTCACTTGAGTGCCCAATCCTTCTTAAAAGGATTTCCAGAATTTAGCTGTGAATTGTGCTCCTCTGTCAGTAATAATAGATATAGGAATGCCATGAAGCCGCACTATTGATATAGGAATGCCATAAAGCCGCACTATCTCTTTGAGATACAATTTAGCATAGTCCTCTGCTGAATATGTAGATCTGACCGGTAGAAAATGTCTTTGATTTCGTGAGCACCGTCAACAATCACCCAAATGGAGTCGTATTTATGCCGAGAACGAGGTAATCCAACAATAAAATCCATATTGATCGCCTCCCATTTCCAGGTTGGAATTTTCATTCCTTGCAAGAGCCATGTTGGTTTCTGGTGCTCAATTTTTACCTGTTGACAGTTTGGACATTGAGTCACAAACTCGGCTATATCTCTCTTCATTCCTTCCCACCAATACATTAGTTTGAGATCATGGTACATCTTTGTCGCTCCCGGATGAACGGAATAACGGGAGCAATGAGCTTCTTCCAAAATCTGACGACGCAGTCCCGCAACATCCGTAACACATAACCGGTTTCGGTACGGGAGAATCCCATCTGCAGAGATCTCAAGTGGTGACTCCTCTTTTTGGGAACGTGCATCTCTATAATACCTCAATTTTGGATCCTCGTATTGACGCCTTTTTACTTCTGTGTCTAGGGACGAAGCAGCTGGGTTAAGCACATTAACTCTTATGTTGCCCGAATCCATTAAGTGAATTCCTAGGCTAGCTAGTTGGTGGAGCTCACGAGCTAACTCCTTCCTTTCTGATGGAACATCACCTCGACTACCCATGGACTTACGGTTGAGAGCATCAGCCACCACATTTGCTTGACCAGGATGGTATAAAATATTTACGTCATAGTCCTTCAATAGCTCTAACCATCACCTCTGACGTAGATTCAATTCTTTTTTCTTGAAAATATATTGAAGACTTTTGTGATCTGTGTAGATGTCCACATGGACACCGTACAAATAGTGCCTCCATATCTTTAAAGCGTGAATGACCGCAGCTAATTCAAAGTCGTGGGTCGGATAATTCTTCTTATGTTTTCGCAGCTGCCTAGAAGCATAGGCAATGACCTTGCCGTGCTGCATCAATACACAGCCTAACTCGACTCCAGAGGCATCACAATACACCACATAATCTTCTGATCCTTCTGGAAGTATCAGGACTGGGGATGAAGTCAACCTGTCTTTCAGCTCCTGAAAGCTCGGCTCACAAGCATCTGTCTACTGAAATTTAGCAGCTTTTTATGTTAGCTTCGTCAATGGTGCTGAAATAGAGGAAAACCCTTCCACAAATCTCCTGTAATACCCTGCCAATCCCAGAAAGCTACGGACTTCTGTAGGCGTTGTAATCCTTGGCCAAGTCTTTACACTCGATCTTTTGGGTGTCAACCCGAATACCATCGGCTGAGATGATGTGGCCCAGAAAAGTTACAGAGTTCAACCAAAATTCACATTTTGAAAATTTGGCATATAATTTGCGAGCTCGAAGAATTCCAAGGATCGTACGCAAATGTTCCGCATGCTCTCCCTCTGATTTAGAGTATACCAGGATATCATCGATGAATACAATTATAAATAAATCCAGGAATGACCTGAACACATCATTCATCAGGTTCATGAACACTGTTGGAGCGTTGGTCAACCCAAACGACATTACCCAAAATTCATAATGACCATATCTAGTTCTAAAAGCTGTCTTCGAAATATCTTCTTCTTTGACTCTCACTTGATGGTATCCTGACCTCAGATCTATCTTGAAAAACCACTTAGCTCCTTGCAATTGATTGAATAAATCATCAATCCTCGAAAGTGAATATTTATTCTTTATTATCACCTTGTTCAGCTGCCTATAATCGATACACATCCTCAGGGATCCATCTTTCTTCCTTACGAATAAGACAGGTGTTCCCCATGGCGATGAACTGGGCCTAATAAATCGCTTCTCGAGTAAATCTTTCAACTGTGCTTTTAATTCTTTCAATTCTGCAGGAGCCATTCTGTAAGGAGGGATAGATATTGGCTCCGTATCCGACAATACATCGATAGTGAAATCTCCCGTTCTGGTGGAAGGCCTAGAAGTTCGTCTGGAAATACATCTGGAAACTCGTTTACCACCGGAACAGATTGAAGAGTCGACGGTTTCGCTTCCGTGTCATGAACTCAAACTAAATGATAAATATAGCGCTTGGCAATCATCTTTCTTGCCTTGAGGTTGGTAATAAACCTGCCTCTTGGAGATGCAATGTTACCCTTCTACTCTAAAATTGGTTCTCCCGAAAATTGGAACTGGACCACTTTGGCCCTACAATCTACATTTGCATAACAGGAAGCTAACCAGTCCATGCCCATAATGACGTCGAAATCCAAAGATTTCCAATTCAATCAAATCAGCCTACAGTGTGCCGGCCACACACTACAATTACATACGTCTCTATACACTTGTCTAAGCACATCGGATCACCAACTCGGAGTGGACATTTCAAAAAGGTTTGATTGGCTTGGGTTTTATCCCGATATGACCAGTGATGTAAGGAGTAATATATGACAAGGTAGAGCCTGGATCAATTAATGCATAAACATCATAAGAAGATATTGTCAATATACCTGTTACAACGTCGGGAGAGGTCTCCAAATCCTGTCGTCTTGCCAGTGCATAGATACGGTTCTGGGGACCGCTCGAACTAGAGGCTCCTCTCTCGCTCTCGCCACGACACGGCCGAAACCCGGGAAGCTCGCTCGACGGGCGCACGGACGACGAAGAACCTGCTACTGAACCTGTAGGCTGGGCCTCCTCTCGGCCGCTCCTCAATGGACAATCGCGCATCATGTGGCCATCCCGACCACAGGCATAACAAGCATCCGAGCCTCGGCGACACTGACCCGAATGTAACTTGCCGCATTGACTGCATCGTGGTACCGGCGGTCTCCTCCGGCTAGAATCACCATGATACTGGGAACCTGAAGCTCCCGAACCCTGACTCAGCCCAGAATAAATAGGGCGATCAAACTTTCAGCCCGCAAATCGAGGAGGTGCACTAGATGCGGGGCCGGCTCGAATATCTGAATATTGTCGCCCTCGGCCTCCCTCTCGTACCACGCGCTAGCACCCGCTGATCTAGCCCTTTTACCGTGTCCCTTATCCATATCTCGCTCTCCCCTATGCAGTTATTGTTGCTCCTCCAAGTTCTAGGCATGCGCTTGAATACGCGAGATGTCCATCCCTTCTAGTAGCGAAGCTGTCAAATAGTCTTTAAATAAGTGTGGCCCTAAGCCCCTCACAAATCGATGTACCCGGTCTCCCATGTCTGCTACCATGGCCGGAGCATATCTAGCCAATGAATTAAACCGGAGACTATATTCCCAGACACTCATATTCCCTTGCTTAAGATTCAGGAATCTCGGCGCGCGAGCCCGACGAACCTCGTGTGTAAATAATGCCGAATAAAGGCATCCACAAACTTTGCCATTTTAGGGAGGTGCATTTTCCCTCTGAAGAAATCCAATTGTTATACCATAAAACATCTACGTCCCGGAGTCTATACGAAGCCAACTCCACGGACTCGGTATCAGAAGCACGAATAATTCTCAACGTCCTCAATACCTCATCAATAAAACCCTGCGGGTCTTTATCCGGTTTCGATCCGAAAAATTCTAGAGGATTTAAGCTCATGAAATCACGGGCTCGGGCACTAGTCGCCCTATCACTTGGACCTGCACTCTGCCGCTGAGCCTGTGCGACAACTAACTGAGTTAGCAACTGAACGGCATCTCGTAAGTCCTGATTTGGAGCAATAGGGAGAGGAGCTGGAGCCCTCTCATGCTCCTCTGCTGCTGGAGGGATAGGAGTGGGAGTGGCATGCGAGGGAGTAGCACTCTGAGCCTCGCTATGTCCCAACTCACCGGAGGTTCTCGGGCCGGTGCCTTCCGGCGCGTTTAATATTGTGCGGATTTGTTTCTTTCTGGCCGGCATCGCTAAAATCATAACGCATAATTAGAATAAAGGAAATCTTACATTATGGCTCTATCGCACGATCTATGAAAAGAAATACGGTCATTATTCCTAAATGCCTCCTGCAGCCTCTTGTTTATAAGTGTGGCGCGCTTCACACCCATAAACAAGACTCTACTGGACACGGCTCGTAGACACACCCTAGGATGAAACTGCTCTGATACCACTTTTGTCACGACCCGACTAGGGGGCCATGACGGGTACCCGGAGCTGACTACCGAGCACCACTCATTATACTGCTATCACACCCAACCTGTATGCATATAATCTCCAGGATAGTGCTTACCATGATTTGATCACAAAACGTTACGTAAAACATGTACATACATATGTATTCATAAGCCCTCACAGTAGCAAAAGAATAATATACAAAATATACATCGAGGGTCACATAACATCTGCTACCCACATACGAGTATCCACGAGCCTCTAACTGAAGTACTTAAGTCATGAAGATGGGACAGGACCCCGCCATGTCCAAGTATGTACACAAAAGAATATATCAGAACTGCACCTCCGGTCTATGGAAGTGCTCCTGTGCAAGCTGATCTGGCTCCTAGGAAGCTGGGTCATCTCTCTGTCTACCTGTGGGCATGAACACAGCGTCAGAAAGAAGAGGACGTCAGTACGAGTAATGTACTGAGTATGTAAGGCATGCATTATAACATAGTACGAAAATAAGAGAAAAAAAAAGTAAGAAGATAACCGGTGACTACTTGCCTCTCAAGGCGGAGTCATGCATGCAAGCTTATAAAGTAAATATCATCATATCAAATATTGCTGCAGAACGTGCAGCCCGATCCATATATCATCATATATCAATATATTGCCGCGGAACGAACCGCCCGATCCATTACCCATATATCCCGCGTCCGGGCATCCCGCGTCCCGGATAATATCATGAGATACCAGCTGATCAGGTGGCTATGCGTCTATAGCGCCTCACCTTTCCCCATGTCCCCTATATGCATATACATATCATATACACATATAGTTTACGTAGCATGCATGAGAGCCCACATAAAAGTGTGCTTTATCGGAGTGACGTAAGGTCGTGAACCTCCGATTACATTATAGCCTCATCATCATCGCTATGTCTCACCTTGAAGGAACTAACATCATGAGGTGAGACCACAATGAAGAATAGCATCAATGAAATCATAAACGTAGACATATCGACTTCATGAACACATCGTTATCATCGTCACTACAATGGAACATGTCTCATAAGAAACTCTCGAAGATCTTTAACTTCCATTCTTAGGGATATAAGAAGGTCACGGGAGTATAGGAAAGAATTACACAACAAGAGTCATGCCTTTGAAAGAAGGGGACTAGCCTTACATACCTTTGTATCTCCTTAACGATATCGACTACGTGCTCTCCTTCAAAATTCACAATCCTACATACACAAAGGGTTCGTACAAAGATTAGACCATCCGAAGTATACTTAAGCTTAAACTAAAGCGAATAAGGCTAACGAAAATTGGGCAGCATTTTGTTTGTTTCAACAACTTTCCCTCAAATAATAAAACAGCTCCTAAACATCATAGCAACGCCCATAATATCATAACGCATAAATTCCCTTGGCTAGATGTTTTTCAATTTCCAAATTCACTCCCAAGATCCTCCATAACCACAACTATAATACAACATCATGCTTATCATTCACATAATTCCTCAACATCATTAGTACCATTCATGACAAGATTATACTCATATTATACCATGAATCATAACTCAACTATCTTTCAAACCAACATACCATTATTTGCATACTTAAGCTCATATTCCGTACTTGTTTCTAATTCAAGTTCTTCAACTACTCAATACCATCATTAACATGAAATAATCATAAAATTCACCTTTGATTAGGTAGAGATGGTCTTTGGATAAGAATACTCTACTTGAGAAGAACTCCACTTCAATACCAAAGAGATTCCCAACTTCTATCAACCCTTAGGAAGCATTCACACCCTTGATTCTACCAACTTTTGATGTTTGATCTTTAATTTCTCTCTTGAATATGTGTTAGAGTGATATGGAGAAGTTTCTTGAGGTTTTAGAGAGGTTGGAGAAGTGAGAAGTGAGAAAAAGAAGAGGAAACCGTGCCTATATAAAAATTGAACTCGGACCCGACCCGAAATATACGGTCCACTATACGGACCGTACAATTTATACGGTCCGTATATTGGGCCGTATGTTTCCTCCAGAAAATCACCCTTCACTGGAAGGGTTCTACGGTCAGGTATACGGGCCGTATAAAATATACGGTCCGTATATATGATCGTATAATCCCCAATTTTTCCGAATTCGTTCTTGTCACTTCGTTTGGTCTCGAACCTTGGGGAACCTTCTTGGCACTTGTGTAACACTTCCTTAACGATCTAACGGACATTATAACTCGTCCTCGAGACCTTACTAAATATTCATTAGTTCAACACCCATGAAATCCTCCCCAAACACAACTTATACTCCGCTTCCATGACGAACCTAGTTTCACCAAGTCCTATGACTTAAAAATCTTATCGTATATACATGAAGGCTGCCAATCACCCTCTTGTAGCCGGGAAGGTCTCGTTTCTGACTTAACCGACGTTAGTCTATTCACGACGCAACGACATGAAATATTCGAGGTGTAACAGCCACATCCTCATCCCCGGTCAAATGTGCCTTTTCATATATATAGTAACACAGTCACATCACTCTCAATGATCAATTCATCAAGTACCATGTATCAAATAGTACCACAAGTTCAACAAGAAGATTATATTAACTTTTTGACTAATTTCACATCACAATGTATTCGAGTTCATTAGTATGTATGAGCTATGAACAATTAGCAATATCAATGTCAAACACAAGGCATCATGCCACAAGTCTTCCAAACCATTTCCATCATGCATGAGTGTATGAATGTATAAATGAGTGTAAACATGGTAAACCAACGCAAACCAATAAAGCAACAGTGAAGGTACATGTCACAAAGCCACAAGTCATATCAAGACTTGGATCAACTCAACCATGAAATGAATCATACTAACCGTCTCAGCCTACATAAGGGTCCATGTGCCTCTTTACTCCCTAATATAGCAAGTACGCCTCACAACTCAGTCTTGTATCACCAAGAAGCTGCACTCTTCTATATATTATCATCAACAGTAAATCATACATCAAGTGTTCATCTACGTACTATCATAAGTTTATATCACAATTCATGCCTAAACTCATTATCCTTCCTTTCTCTGATAATATATGTCACAATAAGAGAGAACTGAGTACAACACGACAATTTAAGCAATGAGTCCAATCACACTAACAGGGCAACAAGCCACCATCAACAACAATCAACCTAATAGAAATCCATCCCGAACCATAGCATGAATACAACTACACCTCATATTTCAGTACATAAAGTAATGGCGATGAGCCCACAAAATCAGAGTCATACCAGCCTAGCAAGTATCCAACCAAAACACTATGTCCGAAGACCTAATCATGCTTTCTCCCATCAATTCTACACAATACATACGTTTCGCTAATCAAAGTCTAACTAAAGTAAGCCATAACCTACCTCGAATGCAAAACAGGAGCCACGAACTACTCCACACGAGCCTTCTATTTTTGAAGCGCCTGATAACGATCAAGGTCTAACAATATGTTGCTAAGTATGCAACAAACCAAGTATTTGAACAAGAACAACAATTTTGGGAAGAAGACCCACTTACTTCTACCCTCTTCAATGGATGAAACCATCCTTTAATGGTGAATTTATCATAACTTCTATCTCTACACTCATTAACCTTAAATCCATGGGTTTCTAATCAATTTACCCTTTCAAACAGATTTTAGGACAAAATTTCCATTTTTATTAGAACCCTAAGTCTCAACATGCAATTTCAACCATAAAAAATAAAATTCCCTTCCTAGAAAGTGATAATCTATACTCCTAGATGATTAATCAACAACAAAATCAACAACCCACCAATTATTTAAAGGTTTACTAATTCTAGGGTTCTAGGATTTTCACCCACCATTGATGGACCTTAAAATATTCATGGAACTTGAAGAATAAGGGAAAAGGAACAAATAAAGATGGGGATTTACCCTCCAAGATGATTTCACCAAAGAATGGAATGAATTTTGCCTCTTTCTCTCTTGAAAACTAACTTTGGGGTCTTGGGAATAATGGTTCGGAGTAAAAATATAAAAATAGGGCATTCTGCCCCCGTCGGTAGCTATAGCGGTCACCATGGTCGCTGCAGCGGTCCCACTATAGCGGCCCTTTGGTCGCTGCCAGCGGCCAGCTGGAACTAGCATACTAAAACGGGCATAACTCCCTCATATGGAGGCCAAATGCGACGATTCTTTTTCCTATTGCTTCATAATTTCGATACGGATCTAATGGTTCAAACCTCACCCAAAAAAAAAGGTCGGATGATCAATTTGGAGCAGTTTCTATCAACAAACCTCCGGCTAAAACGTCGAACACGAGCGCGACAAAATCCAAACCCATCTGAAACTCTTTGGAACCTCACCAAAAGTTGTGGACAAGTTAAAAATCATCATATTAATATGTTGGAACTTCTAACACATTGACACAGGGTCATCCTAACCCTGCGTTGACCGACGTCAACTCTAACTCATCAACTTAACTAGTTTCTCCATCAATGACTCAATTTACACTCGAACCTTGCGGAAACCAACCCAAATGACTTCATTAAGTCATAGATCTTACTAACGGGACTTGGGGAAGGGTCAACAAGGTTAAATGGGTCAAAACACTATAACGACTAAACAGGTCGTTACATCAGATACCAATTTACGCATCGTTCGTCCTCGAACGAAGAAGAGGAGTGCGATGGTTGACGTTAACCCAAGGACATACCCACACGGATGCCTCCGTGGCACTAAGTGCGCCCGAACCTCTATCCGTTCTTCTTATCAGCCAAAACTCTTTCTAACTTTTGCTCAAAGACCTAATTTCCATATTTAAATACGTACTCGAACCTACCACAGGAATTGCTACAACACATAGGTGTCATCTAATATATCGTAGTCTGATCCTACTAATCCCAATTTATACTTCTAACGATTACAACTTCTCTAGACCCTTATGATCACCAACGCAAACAAAAAATCTTTCTTAGATCAGTAAACTAAGATTTCATATCTGGACACGCTTTGTTTAATACTACTTTGTCAACCTTTTGCCCATCAACCATTCAAGCCAAGTAACAGTTTATCACAGACTTAACCGAACCTCTCTGTTTCTATCACTTACTTAATACCACAAAAGGGCCACGTGAAACCCAACAACCTTATCTATTCCACCAACTCATTTACACTTTTTTATCGAGACTAATTTGTTAGGACACTCTTCATAACATCTCTTCTTATCGGAATAGTTTAACATCCCTAACTTCTCACATTATGACAAATTTACTATTTATCAAGAAGTCACAACAATATGTCAACTCTTAGACAAATCTCAACGACCATCAATTTATTACTTATTCCTCATATCTATCTCAACAAACCAAGACTCGGACACCTGCTTCACTAAGTTCATACTTAACCCCTTTCGGACTTAGACATCTATTTTAACTAAGATCACCATTACTTTAATACGACGGAATTTAACTCAGAGATCTCAAAATAAACGTTACCTTAGCAATATGTCACACAACTCGGGAACACCAACCAACAAACTTATAAGCAAGCTCAATAACCACATAGGTAAATACAAAAATATAGCACAATAAATAATATCATCTCTCACCAGCCAAAAGTGACACAATAACAACTAGAGTCTTCATTTCTGTTATCCAACCAATGTCCCCTATAGCCTATGACATACTAGAACTTACCAATTCATACATAACCTTCGAGTCAACTTCACATTGTACAACCTCAACATAACTCTCAAATTATTAGCTCTTGTTTCAAACGATCCCGCTTTTTATCCTTAATCTTAGTCTAGATTAGAGATTCAAGCTTATGGTTTACTACTTCATGAAATCCCATCTTACTAATGGCAAGACTCACCAATTAAACTAATATTTAAAGCCTATTATTAATCCTCAATGCTAAGGTAGAAACTCATCTTCTCCAACTAGTCCTCATACATTTGCACCAGTAATTCAAGCCTAAGACGATAGATAATCATAAGATAAGGCAAGGGAACTTATCCCCAAAAGAAACAAATTCAAGAACTCTTTAAGTTACCCTAAATTCTCTCTAGTACTCGAGTTAGAGTTAAGAGAATAAATAATTAGGACTAAGTATTTAAAAACCTGAAATCTGCTTTTCGTCGACCGCTACAACGGTCGGTTCACCGCTGCAGTGGTCCCGCTACAGCGGCCAAGAGCCTACTATAGCGGACCATAACGATCCATCCCTCCGCTGTGGCGAGCATGGACCCGCTGCAGCGGTTCCGCTACAGCGGTCCAGTGCCCGCCATAGCGGACACCCCGATTCCCGAATGACCGCGGCGGTGAGAGGCCCGCCGCTACAGCGGTACCATCGCAGTGGTACAACCCCTTCCACAGCGGTACTACTGAGGCAGTGAGTACGTAATTTTTCCTAGTTTTTCACTCTATCATCCAACATTTCATCCGAGGCCTCACAAACATAAACAAACATGCACATAGACCTAAGAATACTATACCAACTCACCCGTGGCCTCGAAATTCTCCAACGGAGTTCTAATTTCCTACGTCACCCCCAAATGGACTCAAAACAACCAAACAATAATCACAAACAAGCCAAGTTTTCAGTTCTTGGACTTCTACATTTGAGTTTCTATTAGCTCATTCTACTCTCGGAGAGGTGTCACCGGCTAAGGTGGTTAGGGCTTTTACAAGGATTGGGACAGTCAAATACTAATTATTACCTTCCTAATAGTGGAGATTACTCTATCTAATGTTCTGCTTCTTTACAAGATTATGCAAACACACTAAACGGGTCTAAATTACAACCCATACAACTAAACTTCAAGTCACAATTGGAAACTGAACTTGGATCATGCCTCTGAATCAGGAAGACGCATTTAGTACCATATTAGGCCATGCCATAACACAAACCGCTCGCATAAGAGTTTAGGAAAGGGGTTTCAACCATTCGTGGAAGAATAAGACAAGAAAGTGTAGATACCAATTGGAATCGTCTAGATACCAATTTGAATGAAGTAGCACGAAAGAATGAAACAAGGGGAAGTTTCCTAAATGTCCCATAGCCTCTCGCAGATAGGTACGGAGCTCTTCGTACCGATCCGCTAGACTCTATTAGACACGTCCTTGTACAACAAGATTCACTAACCTAGGCTCTGATACCAACTGTCACGACCCTAATTACCGATCGTGCGGGCACCTACCTTATTATTTAGTAGTAGGCGAACCCTTACCCATTAATCCATTAATCATTAGCCAATTACAACTTCTTTAATCATTTATTAACAGTCAATAGATAAGTGAATGAATGAATAAATAAAACAAGTCAAAAATTAATAGATAATATGCGGAAGTCTTAACCATTACACCCCCAAGATCTGAAAGTCATCGTACAAGGACTCTAACCAACATTATTTAAAGAATGAAGTATATCTCAAATATAATAACAATAATGTCTAGAATAAAAATAGATATCTGGAAAGAGAGATCTTCAGGTGGCATGGAATGGATAGAAGCTCACCTTCGGATTTGATCGAGCAAACTAGCTTCAAGCTAGAGATGTAATCTGGATGAAATCTCTGAAACACAATCTGCACTCGAAAGGGTGCAGCAAGGTAGTATCAAAGACAAACACTATGTACCGGTAAGCATCATAGGCCAACTAAGATTAGTTCACGCATATAAGTATAAAATCAACAAGATAAACAGATAGGCACTTAATACTCAAATCCAAGTCACAAAATATCCCATAACAGAGTCACAACCTAAGATGAAGCTTCTAAACCACAAGTCTGTCTAGTCTTAATAATCTCACCTGGTAAGCACAAGTCCAAGTTCCATCCCTAGGTAGAGTCACTAATCTATAATTTAACTCAGTCAATGATCATATCAATACCACAACGGCCGTTTCAGCAAACACACCAAAATCAGAACTAAACGAGCCATATAATAATGCAGAATAAAATGTAATGATGTGCAATGCAAAATATGATGATATGCAATGTAATGTAATGCATATATATATATAATAAACACACACAACGTACACACGTGCTCGATGTCATAGCTAAGTAGTCATGACCTGAAGGGGACCCATGGTGTCCATGTACCCTTGTTTCGGATCCACTCCTCAGACCCGAGTCATAAATCCTCCGCCCTGGAAAGAACCTCGATCGTCGCCATTTCAATATACCTCTCGTCTCCGGAACTGACCTCGGACCACGAGCCCATAACTAGGCCACATCCTCATCCCCGGTCAAATGTGCCTTTTCATATGTATAGTAACACTGTGACATCACTCTCAATGATCAATTCATCAAGTACCATGTATCAAATAGTATCACAAGTTCAACAAGAAGATTATATTAACTTCTTCACTAATTTCACATCACAATGTATGTCTCAACGTATTCGAGTTCATTAGTATGTATGGGCTATGAACAATTAGCAATATCAATGTCAAACACAAGGCATCATGCCACAAGTCTTCCAAACCATTTAAATCATGCATGAGTGTATGAATGTATAAATGAGTGTAAATATGGTAAATCAACGCAAACCAATAAAGCAACAGTGAAGGTACAAGTCACAAAGCCACAAGTCATATCAAGACTTGGATCAAATCAACCATGAAATGAATCATACTAACCGTCTCAACCAACATAAGGGTCCACGTCCCTCTTTACTCCCTCATATAGTAAGTACGCCTCACAACTCAGTCTTGTATCACTAAGAAGCTGCACTCTTCTATATATTATCATCAACTGTAAATCATACATCAAGTGTTCATCTACGTACTATCATAAGTTTATATCACAATTCACACCTAAACTCATTATCCTTCCTTTCTCTGATAATATATGTCACAATAAGAAAGAACTGAGTACAACACGACAATTTAAGCAATGATTCTAATCACACTAACAGGGCAACAAGCCACCATCAACAATAATCAACTTAATAGAAATCCATCCCGAATCGCCACAGTATGAATAAATATTGCACCTCATATTTCAGTACATAAAGTAATGGCGACGAGCCCACAAAATCAGAAGTCATACCAACCTAGCAAGTATCCAACCAAAATACCATGTCCGAAGACCTAATCATACTTTCTCCTATCAATTCTACACAATACATATGTTTCTCTAATCAAAGTCTAACTAAAGTAAGCCATAACCTACCTCGAATGCAGAACAGGAGCCACGAACTACTCCACACGAGCCTTCTATTTTTGAAGCGCCTGATAACGATCAAGGTCTAACAATATGTTGCTAAGTATGCAACAAACCAAGTATTTGAACAAGAACAACAATTTTGGGAAGACTCCACTTACTTACCCTCTTCAATGGATGAAACCATCCTTTAATGGTGAATTTATCATAACTTCTATCTCTACACTCATTAACCTTAAATCCATGGGTTTCTAATCAATTTACCCTTTTAAACAGATTTTAGGACAAAATTTCCATTTTTATTAGAACCCTAAGTCTCAACATGCAATTTCAACCATAAAAAATAAAATTCCCTTCCTAGAAAGTGATAATCTATACTCCTAGATGATTAATCAACAACAAAATCAACAACCCACCAATTATTTAAGGGTTTACTAATTCTAGGGTTCTAGGATTTTCACCCACCATTGATGGGACCTTAAAATATTCATGGAACTTGAAGAAGAAGGGAAAAGGAACAAATAAAGATGGGGATTTACCCTCCAAGATGATTTCACCAAAGAATGGAATGAATTTTGCCTCTTTCTCTCTTGAAAACTAACTTTGGGGTCTTGGGAATAATGGTTCGGAGTTAAAATATAAAAATAGGGCATTCTGCCCCCGTCGGTAGCTATAGCGGTCACCATGGTCGCTGCAGCGGTCCCACTATAGCGGCCCTTTGGTCGCTACCAGCGGCCAGCTGGAACTAGCATACTAAAACGGGCATAACTCCCTCATATGGAGGCCAAATGCGACGATTCTTTTTCCTATTGCTTCATAATTTCGATACGGATCTAATGGTTCAAACCTCACCCAAAAAAAGGTCAGATGATCAATCTGGAGCCGTTTCTATCCACAAACCTTTGGCAAAAATATCGAATTCGAGTGTGACAAAACCCAAACCCATCTGAAACTCTTTGGAACCTAAACGGGTCGTTACAGTATGCACTCTCTTCATAGTCTAACTTAAACTTTTCATATTAGATTAGTGTTTTAACATGCTTAGAATCTATTGTCAAACTTAAATCTCTGACTCAGACACTTTCAAGTTGATTATCAGTGTGCTAACACATGGTATGAGCTGAAATTAACACAACATTCATGATTCATGGATCAAATTTGATTCACCTGCTAAGAAGCTAAGGCAAACAAGTCCGCAGACTAATCATATACTAACCAAGTTATACTAGAATAACAAACAAGCATTTTCCATATGAATGACCAATAGACTAAACCAACATGTACATGATTTAAGGAGTAACTGCACTTAAGCAGGTATAGAAGAATCACATTAGTACCCTAACAGGTAACAACTAGACCAAATAAGGCATGAAGAAGGCATTTTGACCCTACTAAGCGAATGGAACTGTCCTGACAAGCATATAGTGAACAGAAATTGAACAAAACTCAAACATGCTTGAAATCATCTTAACCAACACATTATTAACCATGAAACTAGGTCACGTCAAAGCTACACATCATACTAAGGGTTAGACTAATCACATGGTTTAACAGTCAAGCTAATGCTACAGTCATACTAATGATTAGGCCAACATAGACCTAGTTAAACAAAGAACCAAACTAATATGAGCAAGGCATGAGACATGTTAACTAAGCTAAGTTAACCTAGCAAACCTACAACTAAACAATAATTACACTAAACCACACTAAACATCCTAATGAACTAACAGATATTAAGCAAGCACAGGATTAGACATCATTTGAACTAAACAGAAATTATAAACATATTACTAAACTGACTTAACATATATAACTGCTAGATTAAACTATCTGAACAATTAGTGCTATGCTGCACTAACTAATACTAAGCTAAACTAAAGTAAACTAAACACAGATACTAACAAGCATATACTAAACACATAAACATACTAATCATATCACAATGCTAAAAAATAAATAAAAGGAAAAAAGTTTACCTCTTCTTTGTGCAGCCTTGTCGAGAATTGAACTTGGAGATTATTGCACTCCTTAACCACTCGATACTCAGCCACAAAAAAGAAAATCAATTTTTAGACTAAACTCCCAGTTAATTAAATATTCAGTTGAAAGCTCAAACCCTAGCTAAACTAGATACTATTGCCCTATTCGAAAAATACTTGTGTAATTTAGAATTTATGAGACTTGTGTGTATCTCTATGTGTGTATTTTGTAGACAGAGGGGTCCTTTATATAGAACCCCAAGGCCCTCAGATTTTTCTTGAAATCGATGAGGGACTTGTGGTTTTCTACAGATTTGTGTTGATTTAACCTTTTCCTTTGAAAGATTTAAACCAACAACCAATCAAAAATGTTACTTTTGAAATTCAACAAGACAAATTCCATTAAAACC
>NC_081345.1:62308209-62328549 GCF_029784015.1 Lycium ferocissimum | reverse complement strand
GCCCGAGAGTAAGTTATGGTTTAGTTTGGGTTTTTGTTCAATGTTTTTAAAAATCGCGGCAAAAACGGCATTAGCAAGTCGAAAGGGTTAGGAAATAAACATTTTCCCCGTTTAAGCTTGTTTTGTGGCCTTTTTGAGTTTGCGTGATTGTAGGTGCCGTTGCGGGAAGGAGGAAAAGTGAGCCCGAGATGTAGTGGCCTACTTAAGATTATTCGTTGTGCTGATTCTATGTTTATGAGTTAGTTTCCACCAAGCCTGTCGAGTGTTCATCCAGTTACCCATGTTTCTATATTGAAGAAGTATCGTTCTGGTGGTTCATGTATCATTCGATGGGATTCGGTTTCTTTCTTCAACGAGAATCTTTCCCCGCGCAGCGGAGAAGTCCCATACGTGTAGCCGATATCCCCGCTTATTGTCCGATTCAAGTATTTTTTCGTCCTCTCTTCCTAGTCGCTCGAGGACGAGCGATGGTTTAATTGGTATCTGATGTAACGACCCGTTTGGTCGTTATAGTCTTTTTGGCACTTTTGACCCTTTCCCAAGCTTGTTTAGCTCACTTTTGACCTGAGAAGACCGTTGACACGCTTCCTGAGGTGTTGGTTGTGATTTGGGAGATTTTTGGGGAAAATAGGCTTTAAGCGAAAAAGAGTTGACTCAAAGTTGACCTTTAGATAAACGGACCTTTTTCGAAAATCTATCGATTCCACGAGGTCTGGATGGTCCTTTAGAACTTATTTGTATATCTAGTTTGGTTCCCAATGTATTCAGGTGCATTTCGAGACTTGGATTGGGAAGTTGATGCTGAGGTATCGGGGGTTGACTTAGTCAACGAGACCTCTGTTGGGAATTTCGAGGCCACGAGTGAGTTCATAGCGTGTTTTTATGTGTATCTTCATATATGGTATGTGAGCAGATGACCTCGGGAGATAATCGGGAATTTGGGTTGAGAATGTGAAAACTTGGGATTTAGGGTGTACGTGTGCCCTTTGGCCCGGCACAAAGACCGTTAGCCGCATCGCTTTAGCGTCACCCCGTCGCTAAAGTGGCCTTAACGATTTGGGCAGGACCGCTGTAGCGGTCATGGCACCACTTAAGCGATGCCACTGAAGCGGTTTATGGGTTGCGAAAGCTAGCGATGGGCAGTTTATTTCATTAAATGAGGGTTAAAAGCCCTAAGTTCCTCATTTATTCCTATTCCGAAAAACTGAGTTATTGGGAGCACTTCAAGGCATTCTTAGGGGAAAATCTTCTATGATTTCTTTATCACCTTAGGATTCCATTATCAAAAATTGTTCATTAAGAGATTGATGATTTAAAAGAGGGTTTAATGAGTTCTTCTTCTAGGCTTTTAAATCTCGATTTATCGGATGATTTAGCTCTATTAAGCATGGAATTTATGATTAGAACCTATTATTGCTTGATTTCTTCCTAATTAGTGGCTAAACTATAGATTTGGAGTTAGGGTTTACACCCAAATTTGGGGGTTTTGGCTAGAATCCGAAATTAAGTGAATGATTGATTGTTCTAGCTTGTTATTAATGGGAATTGATCATATAGAGTGTTAATTTCGTGTTGGAACCTTTGGATTCCTAATTTCACCCTTCTAGTTCATAAAACCCAATCCATAGGTTGGGGATTTGGGTCTTGAATAGAAGTAGGGTTTGATTGATGTTATTCTTTATTCTAATTGCATGATTCGAATGTGCTTAGACTTTCTTACTCTTGAGGCTCAAAGGAAAGGGAAGACTAAGGTGTGATTGTTGGTGACCTTGCTGTTCGGCCTTCCAAGTAGGTTACGGCTTACCTTCTGGTTAGACTTCGGTTAGCGAAGCATATGTATAGTTAGTTTGTGTTGGAGAAAGCATGTGAACCTTCGGGTATGAAGTTGGGATGGATATTGTCTTAAGTTGGGTCTTGTTGTGTGATTTGGGAGCTAGCCACCCCGTTGCATTGTTGATTTAGCTTTTCTATTCACTTATTGGCTCGTCGCCACGTTGACACATCGGATATTGGTGATTAGTGATATATCATGGCTATGATTGTGCGATACTTTACTTGGTTGATTTTGAGATGAGAATTGTGATTCCATTGTGGCTTATTGTGTAGCCTTATTATTGATTCTACTTGTATGCACGTGTGGTACTGTTTGGGATTGAATTGGTTGTTGATATTACATTGCATCGTATTCATACCCATTTCCATGATAGTATTGATATTGCATGGATACGGTACTGATGATGATAAGTGAGCGAGTGTGCCCTCCGAGGTCTTTGTCGGAGAGCGTAAGAGAGAGACGAGAGTCCGTGATCCGAAGTCATTTATAGGAGCGGAATGAGTGAGCGTTGCCCGAGGTCTCTTGCTGGGAACGAATGGGATGAGATTGATATTGTGAGGTGTCCATGTGCGGTGTAATGGTTCGCATTTATGCGGGGCGCATAAAAGCTACTATGAACTTGTTGGTGCTCTTTCGGACTTTGTTTCGAACAAGAGTCGCCACCTAATTTTTAGGAAATTAAAAAAACCGAGTGTGAAGGGTTTATTCAAATACTGTGAAAATTCCTTCGTAATCCAGAGTCTTAGGAAAGGGTTCTGATTATCTCCTGGGGAAGGTGTTAGGCCCCCAAGTATTAAGGATCCGTACTAGACGGTTGACCTTCGAATTCCAATGTATGAGTATTTGCATGAACTGTCTATTTAGTGTTTATTCCCGCCAAAATCTTGTCATTTGCATATCATTTTGAGAAAAGAATTTCAATACGTTCCCTTTATATATAGGGCACATAGATTTGGATTTATAATATCCGGATAAAATAATCTCCCTTTGTATACAAGGATGATGTATTTCGTTTGTAAAGCGAGTATAAAAGTCGTCATCCTTTTACACATGTTATAAAAATATGAACTTGTTATGTTTTGAGTGTGTAATTTTATCCATGCTTAACTCATACTTTGTATGGATCAATCCGCTTAATACGTTTGGAACACTTTATCCAAGAACTCGTATCTACGAATGTTTTTTGTTTTAAGAAATGCGTCTTTTGTTATAAGTTATGAAATTGATCTCGGATTGGGTTTATTGCCAAAAAATTACAATTTTCCATTTAAAAGATTTGTCTGTTTTCCTTCTGGGCTTGGCCCAAATGAATTTTTGCCTAAAGCTTTAAATACCCGATGGCATCAATTCTTTATTCACGAGTGGGCTCTGGCCCAAAATTCCCCTTTTTGTTTTTGCTGAACTTGACCACCTCTGGCCTTATTTTTTCTAAAAAATCAGTGGGCTTTTGGCCCAATACTTTGCCAGATTTTTGTCATTAATTTTATCCAAAAACATTTATCATTGGCCTTATTAAAAAAAAAAAAACAGAACTTGGTTTAATTATAAAGAATATGTGCTTTGGTTTTAAAACTCAGTCCGTTTTTGTTTAACAACGTTGCAACGCTTGTGGTTTTGAAATATCCTTTTGTTCTTGTTAAACTTAAACCGTGTCCAAATAGCTTAGCTAATTATCCATTTAAGTTTGTCAAAATCATTACGGTAAATCCGAATTTTGAAAATGGTTTTGGGGGCTTAAAGTCAATCTAAACGACATAAGTACAGTTATCCTAAAACTACTAGTTCACACTATAAGGATTCCACTATCATATGAGTTTTTACAAGTTTTGTACAAATACACACAAAGATCAAGATGAGGAAGAAAAAGAAACAAATAAAGGAAAGGGAAAGACTAGGGGCGTACCAAGCCCCTAGTTGGCCATTTTCACCAATGGCTGGGCCTTCTGCATGCCAAGCTATTTAATTCTGTCTACGCAGACTCGATATCTTCGGAGAAAGAATTTTCCTTATTGGGCCTGAAAGAATTTTCCTTATTGGGCCTCAGGCTGATCCCGACCCGAGTGGTCATGTGGTGAAGGGGAAGAAAAAAGGAACTCGGTTAGTTTTAGAATTTTCTGAACTCATCACATGTATAACTTATGCACATATATGTATCAAACTTCTTACAAGTTACATAATTATGGCATTTGATTACACTGTTGGTTTTACTGGTCAAGACCTTCACAATACAAAAGGAGAACAGCCGTCACCACCCGTATTCCCGACGCCGCACAAGTTCCAAGGGTTTTCATGATTCCCAGGCATGGGTGGACATCAGGGAGTGGCTAAGACCTGTCCCCAAATTATATCAACTCCCCAGACCGATATTACCAAAGAATGTATCAAAGTCCCATAATTATGCACAAGTATCACCACAGATGGAAACAATTTATTTGCAAAGAACACTGAGAATAAACTCAAGGCTATAGTAGGAGGATCAAACAGATATTATAATATGATGACATAAGATAACTAAATAACTCCAAAAAGAGAAACACATTAATCACAAGAAAGACCAAAACAGACCTGCCCCTTCATTCCCTTTTCACTAACCTATACATGCCTTATATGTCTAGTCTCTAAATCCCTATCCCTAGCCCATGGCCCAAGGAACCATTCAATTACACCAACATCCCATCAAAGGTCTGAAGTTTAGAAGTCTTCTATCTTTCATCCCACTTGAACCCCTCCATATATACCTATAGTAAATCAGGTAGTATATTCCTTGTATATCCCTGCCATTTCCCTTATCCTCCCAACTCTCTTCAAATCTCTTAACCAAGGTATATCAGACCTAAATGAAGGCGCACTCAAGTCCAGACTAATCAGCTAAACATCTTGTGAGCTATTCTCATAGGTTGGTATAGACTCCAATTTCTGGCAATTCACAAGACAGATGCTAAAGTTCACCCAGACAACTTCATTGCTCACATTATTAAACACTGCCTGATAGCAAAGGCATATTCACAAATAAAGAAGGGTCATAGGAAAGGGTTGTCCATATTAATCAGAAGGAAACAATGCCGAATGAAGACACCATAATTCAAAAAAGGTCAAGTGTAACACAAGCTGAACATGATGTAAACAACTTCAATGTTCAAAGACAAAGACAAAAGCAACTTTCAAATCTTAGTCAAACCTCTCAGGAGGAGAAAGTATATAGATAGGCATATGGAATTTGTGTGCACTATAGTTTAGACCATGTGGAAAGGGGTAGAGACCAGTTATGCTGTCTAAAGAGAGGCTTCAAATGGTTCTAATGGCCTTTTTGTGATTTAGCTCATGATTTAGAACTTATTCCAATTAAGTTGTCCTCCTTTGTATCTAAACAGTCAATTGTATACACAGGTTTATCACTCAGTTTTAGTAAGTCATTGTGGCAAAATGAAGTAGGTTCCAACCTCTGCCCTCCCCCTTGGTCTAATGGTAAGATTTGTAAAATCATAAGGCATCCATGTAGTAAACATGTGCCTCCATAAGCTTACAGGAGTGCCATGATGCCTTTTATGTGGAGGAAAGTTTTTATGGACCAAGCTATGCTTGGCCCTCCCCTTTTATCCTCCCCTTTTTTATGGACCAAGCTATGCCTAGTCTACCCATAAATCCTATTGACCATACCAAAACCTGCCATTGAAATGATTTCTTAACCAGGTACTCAAATAAGTTCATGTACACACATGCTCAAACAGACAGAACCATTTAGATAGAGGCTTGAGCCATTTTTGCATTACTAAAGATTGGTCAGGCTCTTATAGAGTCATAGACTGACATTACTAAAGATTGGTCAGGCTCTTATAGAGTCATAGACTGAGTCAATCTGTGATTAAAAAATTTCTAGAGTCACCCTTTGTTTTATCTACGCATCATAAGTTGGTCTGAACATTAACAGGTTGGGTCATGATGGAAACCATTCCTAGCTAAATCACAGAGGAGCAGGTAAGCCAACATGGCCAAGCAAATGCATTTTGATCACACAAACAAATCATCCGAATTCAAAAGACCTTAACAGTGAGATGGACTACAAAAGCATATTATGTGGGCATTCAGTCAAGAGATCTTGGATAAGCCTTAGTTCCTAATAATGGTTCCCCCCAAATATCTAGTCTAACAAGTCCTTAAGAAGAAAGTTTATACCATAATTAGGTTCTCATAGTCACAGACTCAATCAGTATCACAAGAAAGCAAGTTTTGAGAAAGCAAGGTGCAGATGCACAAACTAAAGAAAACAGGAGGCACATGATCATAAATAAAAGTAGGCAACTAACACCGAGGTCATTACTCAGTCCCTTAATGGTATTAACTTAGTTTATTACTAGTATACTTCCCAATCCTACTTCTTTACCAAACACCTAACTCAGACAATAACAACACAGACAACCAATCACCTCAGTTTTAAAATCTTTTTGGAAGACATAGTGAAAATTCATGATTTAGACCTTACAAGTACTGACAGAACATTATCCAACTCTAGGTGTACCCTTTCCCCAGATATGGTTAAGTCTTCCTAATCTATCTGAGGTCCTTTGTGTGTCCCAGGACCATGAGGAGAAGTTCAAAAGCATGGAAAAAAAGCCTCAGGTCCTGAAAGGGAAGCAGGACGGGGTGGGGTCATCACCTCCCCATCTCCTTTTCCTGAATCTCCTTTCAGTAAAACAGGATCTTGGGTTCCACTGGTCACTACCTCCAGTTCATGCCCAAGCTCACCTTTTACTCTCCCAAGACCTTTCCCTTCTTATGACCTTATCCTCATACCCAGTGACAACCACCAAAAAAAAAAAAAAAAAAAACCTTCAGATGGTTTAGAACAGCTTAACACTATCATAAGACTACCACAGTTGGCTCATTAGGCCTTGTCCAAACTTTAAAAGTCTTATGGCTAAGTTACAGGCATGACCACTAAAACAGACCCAACATAAACATTTAGATGACAATGAAACAGACTGGTATTCAAAGGCAATATCTACCCAAAGTCTAATTATGAAATGACTTTATTTTTTTTATACCACACAAAGATCTCAAAGCATATATGTCCTTCTATAGGACTAACTCACACATGATGAAGCAAGAAAGACTCAAATACCAATCACTTTAACTTTACAAAGTCCTAAACATTACCCTTAGTCCTCTTCTTGGCCCTGACTACTTGTTCATTTAAAGAAATTCAATCCACAACATCCAAAAGCAGTACCAAACAACTTCACAAAGAGGCCTAGACAAACTTGGACCAAGGTTTTCCCATTATTCCTCTTTCTTGTTTTATCTACTTAATTCTCAAGTATTAGGTGACCTATCTTGGAAAAGATGATTTTTCTACACATAGCACACACATAGACTCTTCCACACATGGTAAAACAAGACAGACTTACACATGATCAATCTTTAGCACACACATGTTTTATGTTAACCTGCTAATCCTTAAAGTTCTTTCTTAATGCCATTTTTTAGGATTTGGCATCCCATTACTAAGTTAAATCAAGTATAACTATTATCACCACTTAACAAACATAGTTCACTAGTTGGCTGACCATTTTAGACTAGATAAAGACCATATTAAGGTTGTCCTGAGTCCATTTTTATTAACAGTGTCAAAGACCCTCAAACCACCCAAGTGCATTCTTATTCAAACAATACCAATCATAGATCAGTTCAAACAACTCCTAATAGTCATTATCTAAACCAAATTGTCACAATCAGGAGCAATCAAACAAGCTTGGGATTTGGCAAACCTTTAATCATAACTCAGGTCAAAAATCATTGCTTAAACATCAAACCAAGCTTATTACTGAAATAAAAACCTTTAAACCAACCTTTAAGCCAAGCATTACTAAATAGAATAAATAGAATCAAACCAAGCATATTACTTAATAAACCTTTAATCCTAATTCAAACACAGAAATCATTGTTCGAACATCAAATAAGCATACCACCAGTACTAAACTACGTTTTGACTACACATATAACACTTAACCATATCAAACTACCATTAATATAGACAGAAACTTAAACAAAAGCAATAAAATAATAAATTGTTACCTTTTTTAAGTGCAATCGGAGCAAGAATGGACTTGGATGCCTGCTTTTGCTTCCAAAATCAAGCTCAGCCATACCAAATACAAGACATGAAAGGAAATAAATTTTTAGAACTAGAAAAAGCCACGAAATTTTGGTTAAAGTCTAATAACACTACTAAAGCCTAGGTCTTGAGCAAAACTCAAAGTTCAGGCCTCTTAAAGGGTGTCAAACTTGTTTTTTCAGTGAGGGATATAGAACCCCTAAAGCCTGTCTCAAATCTTACAAAACGATGCGGGACTTGTGGTTTTTTCCACAAGTCTTCACTTGAAATCAAACATATACGGTCCATATTGAAAGAAAACACAAATCAAGGATTCATTTCACTCTAAACTACTGTAAATCGACGGAGAATAAAAGAAATTGCAAAGTTGTACCTTAAAGGGGCGTTTGGCCGGATTTTGTGGAAGAGAAGGCGTGAAGAAGGATGGGAGCAATAAATGCTCCGTCCTTTCCTCCACGCCGAGCTTTGTTCACGCTCAGGTGGCGATGGGACAACCGAGTAGGGGAAAGGGTAGGGTAGCGGCTAGGGCTTTGAACCCTAGCCTTAGAAAAGAGGAATGACCCCTTAGGGGTCATTTGACTGAGGAGGAGGGGTATTATATGCCGCTTTGGGCCGAGTCTGGGCTGTTGGGCCTGGGCTCGGCCATTTAATAAAATGAAGGGGGGGGGGGCTCTTTTGTACATAGTATACATATACGAAGTGTATATCAAGTGTATACATACATGTAAGGGCAAGGTGGGTATTTTATTAAAGTAGGAAACACTCAAAACAACCAATTGTTGATCGTAGTAAACAAATCATGGTCAAATTGTGACGTAGTTAAATTTAAAACACGACTAATAAATTCATTTTCGCAGATACGGCCTTAATTGGCTTGAAAACTAAATGATTTTTACAATTACAACCCTTTATCTGGCTAATTGCAAAAATCTCCTTGACTAATCTTAATCTGATTAATTATTTCAAATATAGCCTTATTTTGGTACTAATTAACCAATTAAAGCTAATTTGCACTAATGACCTCAATTGTTTTGCCGATGGATTTGGTCATTGTTATAGTTCGCTTTTACGCGGGTTAAGGCATAAAAGTTACTACGAGGTTGTTGGTGGTCTAATTGGATTTTAGTAATTTTAGAGTCGCCACCTAATTTATTATGGAAAACAAGGAAAATCGGGTTTAAATTTTTTTTCAAAATAAGTAAAAATCTTTTTCGACCAAAGTTTGAGGTAAGGGTTCTGGTGATCCCCTAGGGAAGGTTTTACGCACCTTAGTATTAAACATCCGTAGAACACGATTGACCAACGAGCTTCAATGTGTGATTAATGTACTTATTTGTTTAAAAGTGTTTAGTTTTCCGCAAAAAAAAGGTCATTCATTTTATTCATATCACAGTTTCAAAAATCTTCAGCAAAAAAAGTCCCCTTATAAAAAGGGGTTTTTGGTTTAGAAAAATCCGCAAATAAGTGTTCTCCCGAGTAGAGTCACTACTATTCTAGTCCTAACAAAATGGGTTCAGTACCTACGGGTTTTTATACGTATATATGAAAATATGGAGTATATCTCCGTTTTATACTTATATATACATATATAAAAATATAAGTTATGAAAACTAGTTTCATTTTTTATTGTTGAAGCCCAAAAGTCAATTGTATTCCAAATCCAAATACATCTTATCCCCATAACTCAGTCCAAACCAATTTTCCTTTTTATATTTCAGTCCAAAAATACCTTGTGGGCCTCTGGCCCATATAATTTTCAGAATTTAGTCAAGTCCAAATTCGTTTTTGAGTAGGCTGTCCAAATTCATCCTAAATCCAGAATTTGCCCATTTAATGCATACACATTTTTAAGGCCATTGCACTTCAAAAGTCTTTTTTGTTCACAATTAAAACAATACATAGCAGTCCATTATATTTCTTACGGGTTTGAGGCCCAAAATTTATCACTAAGTGTTTGAAAACGCTCTTCGTGACAATCAATCTGAATCAATTTAACTTCAGCCAAACCCATTTTGATTCCTTCTTCATACTTAACCACAGTTTTCAAAATAGTTTTCTCTTCAAAAATGTTGTTTGTAAAATCCGCAACAAAAAAATAGTTGTGCCCGAGTTTGAATTAAATTTAGCGACTTCCCTAAATTACTAAGTTATCTCCTACGTCCTACATCCATAGGGTACCAATATTTAGCATCTTCAGTGTATACAATATACATGCCAGATATATCGAAATAGAAAAAGGAGAGAGTGCAAAATATTTGCAAAAAAAATGATGGGCCTACCCAAGCCCATCAGTGCCATTTTCACCCATTGGCTGGGCCTTCTAACACGAATATTTGCTTCTGTTTCCATTCTTTAGCGGACTGGATCAAAGAAAGGAAGGTTGGGCCTTAGGCCCAACAGGTCTTGATGCAAGAGACGGCTAGAATGGCCCACAATTGGTTCACATGGAGCACGTAAAAAAAAGAGGATTAGTATACGTGTAAGTATTGGTACTAAGGCATAAACAATTTACATTCAAACTAAACAAGCACACAAGCTAAGCAAATAAGTCATTAAGTGACAGCATGGTATTTAGGAGAAACAGCTAAGGCCCAAAATAACAAAAGAGAAATCCAAAGCCCACATGGGCCACTTAACAAGATCAAAAAAAAAAAAAAAAAACATTCAGCCCATGTACAAAGCATATTTAGTATGCAAGAAGAGACCCAACTATTAGATAAAAGCATTCGACCCAGAAGACCAAACTGGCACAATGTTAATTCATATTTATAAATTGTACGAGTGATATACCTTAGGTATATTGAATATACCCACTTCTATACACCTATGAGGGTACATAGATGAATATACCCTGTATACCTTGGTATAGCACTTGGTATATGGGACAGAAAACCAGTATATTGAGAGAAGAGCTAAAGGAAAACATGCTGATGGTTCTTATTTATTCAAAATCTTATGTGAGCTGGCAATAATAGACTCAGAGCCCAAAACTGAAATAAAGTAAAACAGGCCCAGAGTTATTTTCTTAAATAAAAATGCGTAATGCCACACAAATAGATATACACAACTATCAGCCAATATACCATTGATATGCACACCCATGGTACTAAAACAACTCAAAAAGGAAAGCTTTCACCCTCTTGTTCCTGATGCCGCACAAGATTCAAGGGGTTTCCGAACCCCGCATATTACGTACACCAGGGAAGGCTTATTCTTAATCCCTAAATGCTATTTTTGCCTCTCCATTTATGTGTTACCTTCATAGTATATAGGAGAGGGAGTGCAGATCTATGGTGACAACAAACAGCCCCTTAACAAGATTTTTATGTATGTTAAATTTTAATATATCTAACAAATTTGGCTAGGTTAACATTGACATCAGTACTCTGTTGAATTCAGACATGACCAATAAGATGTTTAAATAATTTTGTCACACAGTCAAGACAAGGTAAAAGATAATCCATAGTCACACAAACACAGAACCAGTGTACACAATCTATACATAGTATCAGTACTTAATCAATTTTTAGGAAGACATTCTCCACGTAAGCAACACAAGACAGGTAAATGAATACAAATAATTAGTGACTAGACTTAAAGAGAACCAGTTAATAGCTATTAGATCTTGCACACAAGTTATTAAGACATGAATCAAAATAAGTTGTCAAGCTGTAGTTTTCAGGATTAACTTACACTCTAAGGAAGTCAAATTTTAAGCCAACTTACACTTGAAAACATGAAGAGATAATAAGACTACTACTTCACTTAAACAAAATTCAGTGGACTTGATGTCCCTAGAAGAATTGCACAAATATCCAGTTTTAATTATCTTCTTGGTAGATTAGTGAAGCATGGTTTAAACTAGTATTTCATAAAGGGCCAGTATTCATTTTACCCTTATTGAATGAATGAATCCATTTCAGTCAAACAAAGTGATTAAGTGAGACACCTAACAAGTTATCATTCCCTAGATTAGACTAACTTATTTATCAACAAACCATACCAAAAGATTTGACAGCTTTGAAATAACTCAAAGTGTTCCGCTTTTAAATCCATAAGCCAATTACAAGTTAAACACCCAATCAAATAGAGATTTAGCTTAAATAAAGAGAGCAACTAGGTTTCTAAGAACAAATTCATAACACAAACAAGTCATCACTTAGTCATTAGGTGTGTATAATCTCCCTTTAAAAGTTAATTTCTCTCAAACAAGACACTAACATAGCCATGTGTTAAAACAAATTCTCAGCAGATTATGTAAACAAATTTTAGCAGATCATAGACTAAGCCTAATCTTGTAAACAAGTTTGATTACCAATCTGTAAGCCATATTGAAGTATAGCCTCCCATGAATGTCAATAAACCAACTTACTGCCCAACTCAAGCCACATTTTAAGCTTACACAGAATCATATAACAAAAGTTAAGCCTCATTTAAAGTGAATACAGTGTTGTCAAAGAATATGGGTCAAACAGAGACCATTATAAAACATCTAAACTTGATTACTTACCATTTTAGACAAATTTAGACTATAAATCTTTTAGGCAATATTATGAATGATCTAGTTTGATTCAGGAACAGGTTTATATGTTTAAAAGGCAAATGCTAATTTCAATCACACATAAGGGATTAAGATTGGTAACCTCTTAATTTCCTAGTCTAATATAAATGCTCCCCTAATTGTTATAAACCCAGTATTAGCACGTAAATAATATTTTGATAATACTGACAGTATTTAAGCTAATCAAGGATACCCATTGAACTAATATAGACAATATCACATACTAACCAACCTAGACAAAGATCAAGTTAACAAAAATACATACTAAGTTAATACAGATAGTAATACATATTAGACTAATCTAGATAGCAATAAGCTAACAAGAACACATATTAAACTGATATAGACAACAATCAGATCCCACTTACTAGACTAAATCTTAACTTAACTTAAGAAAAATGAACTAACAAAACTAATTACATTGAAACTAAACTAATAATACATAAAGCATAAATTAATGAAATGCAATAAAGAAAAAGATGAGAAATTACCTTTTTATGGTACATCCTAGAAGAGATTAAGCTTAGAAGACCTTTTTCTCCTCCAAATTCCAACACTCAAGCCACAAATCAACAATAACAACACTTTAAAATTTGAAAACTTTAAACTTAATCCGAAAATTAAAGGTTTTAAGCAAAATAGCTAGAAACCCTAGGTATTCAAAAATTTTAGGCAAATGAGATTTTCAGATGCTCAAACCTCTACCAATAATCAGAGAATAGGGCCCTTTAAATAGAAACCCCTAAACCCTCTAAACCCTAGACTCAACGATGTGGGATAACTCCCAGAAATGGGATTTCCTCCTCTCGTCGAATTTGTAGGGCCAGGATTAGACGTATGGAACAAACGAAGGTCAGATTTGACCCACAAATTAATCAATCTTTTTGGTTCCTCATGAACCAATGATAATTGAGAATTCAAATTCGAGTAACAACAAAAGCCATTAAGGAAATTCAGTCTTTTGATGGTTGATTTGCAGATAGAAAGAAAGAAAAATGAAGCAATACCTTGTTTGTTTGAAAACTTGGTGGAGAGAGGGGGTTAGCATTTAATTCTTACCCCAATCGACCATGCCAAGGCTGAAAAAGGCGACGTACGCCTGAAATGTTGCCATTTCAGGCAATAATGACGCAAGAAAGAGGAAAGAGGGTGGGGCGGCTAGGGTTTCTCTCAAAGAGAAACCCTCCTCTCGTCTAAAGGGTCGTTTGGTGAAGGAAAATGATAAATGAAAGGGGTTTACCCCCTTTAAACCCGCCTTGGGCTGGGTCTGGTCCTTGTTGGGTTGGACTCGGCTCAACATTTAAAAAAAAAAAATTGATTCGTTGTATATGTATACATGGCTATACATGTATACTCGTGTATATTCATATATACATGGGAGGGGAAAATATGCAAATTTTAACAAATAGCCCAAATTTAAAACGATGTCCACTAATTGGATATTTAAAATAAGACCCCATTTAAACTAAATGGTCAAATTTAAAAGAAAATAATAATAAAAATAAATAAATTTTGTCAAAAGACCTTAATTAAATTTTTCTATTTCAAATTATTGCCCTAATTGGCTAATAACTAATTATTTCAATTACAGCCACTTAATGGCAATTTTCAAAATCAATTACAATTAAAACCTAATTAATTATGATAAAATTCCAACGATTCGATTAAATAAGAAATGAGGGGTAAAAATGGTTAATTTACTTAATTAAACATATTCCCTATATTAAACAGAGTAAAATACTTTGCAAATTGTCATTTTAACAATTTGGACAATTAAGTGAATAATTATGGCAAATTATCCTCTTTTCTGGTTAATTTAGAAAAATTATTATAATTGTGAAAATAATTATATTAATTTATAATACTATAGATATTATTTCACCAAACAAAATTGGTAAAATATTATCTAAATAATTTTAGAAAATTATTTTGACTTCTAAAAAAAATAATTATTTCACTCTGCTAAATATTCAGGACTCGGGGTAATTAAAGTAAATTATGGGAGGTCAAAAATTAGGTGTAAACAACTGCCCCTTCGGTGTTCGGGGATGGCGGGACCATTTCTGAGCAACGAAATTTGACTAACCCTGATTTTTGACTGACCCAACTTATATTCTCATTTTCATGCCATTTTCAAAATGTATGACCGGACCCTGGTTTTTGGGTTTCCTGCGTATCTCAGGTTTCGTGAGAATTCACGCTGTTTGTAGTTCGACTCAATTATGACTTCTAAATGCAAATTTAAAGAAATCTCAAATTTTTCAGGTTATCAAACTGGAAATCTGGAGTGATTGGTTGGAGTTGTGACTGACTCTCTGGTATTGAGTCCGCCTACATATCCCTGTTCTTGGGAATCAAGTCACTTGTAGTTCGACTCGATCGGAGGAAAAAGGTCATCCCTTATGTGGGAGTGCCTTTGTGTGTGCCGGTGTGTGTCCGACCGGTAGCGGAATAATAAAAACAAACAAGGCACATAAGCAAATAAGCAATCTTGTGTGGATGAGCATGGTGAGGAGTGATCTTCCAATTCCTGGCTGGAGAGTGTTACACCCCGTACTTTCGGAGGAGCACTTATTAAATTTAAACGTAAGTATGTCGAGCTATGGCTAAGTAAAAAAACTTTGGATTATAAAGGAACGAAGCATTATTGAGTATATAGTATGAGTAAAGGATGAATTATGATCTTGAAAGTCGTAATCGGGAAGGACAACCTTGGAACCAAAGGAAATGACCCTCATCAAGTATATTTAGTGATAAATATCATGTATGGAGAGTCTAAGGAGATTTCGGGATAAAGCAAATCGAAGAAAATAAGTTGTCGAAAATTTGAAAAAATTTGTAGAATTTTGGACAGAATTTTTGAACCAACTTTGGAGGGGTATATCTCCTAGTATATTAGGATTTTTAAGGTGTTTCAAAAGCCTAAAATGAAGTTTATCGAGTCTAGTTCCCAACGCAATAAACCGCTTGTCGATACAATATCGGAATAGAGAATTATGGATGTTACAAGTTAGGCTGACAGAGCAGAAACGCGTGCTACAATACTGCCCTGCTACAGTAGCCGCGCTGCTATAGTAACCGGATGCTACAGTACCGAACCGACTCTAGAAGCTTAAAAAAGGGGTTTTACCCCTTATTTTTCATCCAAACACCTCTAGAATATTTCCCCAACCCTTTAGAATATTTCCCCAACCTCCACCCATGAAATTTCACCTCAAATCAAGTAAAAACAACCCAATCTTCCATCAAGAAAGTTAGAGACTACAAGAGTAGCAAACCTATGGTGTTGTCTAGTGATTGAGGGTAAAGTGGATTCAGCCGTGATTCTTGGGTTGTATGCATTGCTTAAGGTATGTATAACACCCCTTTGGTCATGTGTTAGCTTAAATTGATGTTGATAAAGTTGTTTGAGGCTAAACACCGCAAGACTACATCGAAAAAAGTTAAGTTAAGCCACTGTTTTGTAGGGGCTGTTTTGAATGTTTAAATATGACTTCTAATGGTTGTAAGTTGTGGATTATAACCTGAATATATTGTCCCTACAATTATTGGGAATATTCATGTGTTAGTTGGAAAAATGGAGAAGAAAATATATGAAATCTACGGATAGAAAGTAAAGGATGAGGCGTAGGAGTATGGATTGTTTTGGAATACATTTAAGAATATTTTGAGCTAAATATGATATGGTAAATATATGCATATTGTTATGCAGGGTGCGGACTGAATTATGAGAGGAGAGTTGGGTTTGGATGACGTTTGTTATTCGTTAAACGAGCTTACCGCTCGATATCATTCTTAAAGTAATCAAAGAGGGTTATATTGGATTATATTGTAGTTATTGCTATTGTTGACTGTTGTTGTTGTTGTTGGGCTGTTTGATGACCCTTAGTGGTCTTTGGGATGTAGTATAAATAGGGGAGGTGCTGCCCGATTTTCCGAAGGTTATAATATTAGTAAGATATAATAGTTGCAACACCGTTTGTTGATGACGGTATGATTTCACTTATTGTAGACGCAAGAGGATTATGTTAAGCTTTATTATGGATTGAGAAGGAGATTATCCATATATGTTAAGGCTATCCTTTCTTTCTTTTTGGCATGATCTATGACAAGCGCAAAGCGTAATGATATCCATAATGAATCCACTCCTAGACATAGGATATCCTGAGCTCCTTGACTTCTTAAGCCCGAAGGGGCGTCCATAAGTTGTACGATTGTATAACAATGTCTAATTCTCAAAGGGGACATTCATAAGGTTTCCTTATCCCTATGCATTTCACATTTGATTTTTGAGTCTCGAAGGAGACAAATGAAAAGGGGAAAAAGTTTCCATTTTTAAGAAAGGGGAAGAAGTTCCTATTTTTAAGAAAAGGGAAGAAGTTCCCGTTTTGAACTAAAGTTGCTCCAAAGGGAGTCTTTTGATGGTTTCCAAAGATTTTCATGCATTTGCATATTTACATACATGCACGACATAATTTCATAGGGAAGGGGAAAAGGGCTAAGGCGTTATATACGCAAATCACCTGATCAGCTGGGATACGATGATTATAATGCCTGAAGGGGCTGCCCGAAGGGGCCATTATGCTATTATGCGCGAAGGGGCTGCGAGCAGGGCAAAGGCATGAATTATATATATATGTACACTCATGATGCATTAAAATTTCATATGCACGTACATGATTCGCAGTGTTAATTACAGGTACAGATTGAGTCTGTTACTCTTTTATCATGCGAGTCGAGATAAATTATTTCAGTTCTGCCTTACATACTCGGTACATTATTCGTACTGACGTCCCTTTTCCTGAGGGCGCTGTGTTTCATGCCACACAGGTGCAGACAGTTGAGTAAAGGACACTTGCCATAGGATGTTCCCCGGCTATCAGCTGTATTGGTGAACTCCACTTCGATTAGGAGTGTTGCTGAGTAAGAGTACTTATGTATGTCCTCGAGTCAGATGCATTACGAGTATGCTGGGGTCCTGTCTCAACTTATGTTATGGTAACTTGGTCCTTGTTAGAGGCTTTTTGCGAGCAAAGGTCCTGTGGATAGTGCGTCGAGATGTCGACAACAGGTAAAAGCGGCCATGTAGGTCGACGTGTTCATATGCATTGTTTTAAATATTTTATTGTGACTAAAGTTTTTCTTTGATTTAACGATAAGGGAGAAGTCCCTGACATGATGAAGGAGTTCTATAAAAAAGTTTTCATCTTTTACTTGACGAGGGCGTCATTTCATGATTCAAAGGTTCACAAAAAGTTGTGACTTATGAATAGAAAGGTAGTATGGCACTCAGCCGAGTAGGGTCTTAAGTGTCAGTTGCGGCCCTCCGGTTTAGGTGGTCACAGAAAGCTTGAATTTCATGGGCACCTTATCTCGACCGGCTGCGTAAGAAAAAGTTCTATGTTGGCTCCATAATCTGTCTGGATTTAATTTGATCAACCTGCTCTATTTGGCGGCTCCAAATCTGCTGAGTAACGTTGATTTTTGGGTGACGAATACTGCGGTCATCCGACTGGGTTTACATCGTCTTGTCTTTTTGAGCAAATGCTGCGGTCTCTTGACCGGTTCTACATCGCTTTGTCTTTTTGGGTGAATACTGCGGTCTTATGACTGGTGTTACATCACTTTGTCTTTTGGGGTGAATATTGCGGTCTCATGACCGGAACATCGCTTTGTCTTCTTGCTATATCCGGTAGTTTATATGCATGGCCCTTTCGGCAATTGAAATGAATGGCCCTCTTGGCATGTTTGTATGAATGGCCCTCTTGGCATGCTTGTATGAATGGCCCTCTTGGCATGTTTGTATGAATGACCCTCTTGGCATGTTTGTATCAATGGCCCTCTTGAAAAATAAGAAGAAGTGATGCAAATGACAGATATGGCCCCTTTGGCTAAATTATTTTTCTTTCATCCTTTATGCCAGCTGTGACCCTTTGGTCAGGTATGCCGTTCGTTCTTGTTGCGACCCTTTTGGCCAAACATTTGCCTTTGTGGCAATTTCAGTCATTTTGTAGCCTTTGTGGCTTAATATTTTGCCCTCGTGGCATTTTTCATCCTTTCATAGCCCTTATGGCTAGATATTCGTCCTTTTGGCATTCAAAATCTTACAGCCCCCGTGGCTGGATATTTTACCCTTATGACGTTTTGATCTTTTATAGCCCTCGTGGCTAGATATTTGCCCTTGATGGCATTCATAACCCATTCTGTCCCCCATGGGCGGATATATTTTGAAAGCACCGATCTATTTGGTCCTGATCTTCTTTGGCGAACCATTTCACACGCACATAAAGAAAAGTTAGAAAAAGGATCGTCTTCCGACGTCCTGGAGACTTGCATCAGAGATGGGTTAGTTTTTCCTATTAAAGTTGATTCGTGTCGTCGGCGCTGTCGCATCTTCGGCTTCGATATTTGAAAGATGAATTTATTTTCATCATGCAAAAAATCATTTTTTCTAAAGTTACTATAAAAATATCTATTTGTAGGGAAATAAATGCATTATTTTGAAAATCGAAGATTAATTGTCATGACGTGTGCTTTGAATGAGGGAGATCCCTTTTTCGTGGTTGGGGTTCTTGGCTTTCTTCGTGCAAAATTTTTGAGACCTTTTCTCAAAAATTCTGCCCCAGTTCGAATCTTGATTGATGAACTCTTATGCCGAATCTTCCGAGTTAAGGGAAATTTTGAGGTCTCCTCAAAATTTCTGCGCCTGTTTACAGTATTGAATAAATGAGGAATATTGAGAGCTTCTCAAAATTTCTGACCCAGTTTGAAACTCTAGGTTAGCTGACCCTTTGTAGCGGATTGATGGCGGGAATTTTTGAGATCTTCTAAAAAATTTTGACCCAGTTTGAAACTCTGGGTTAGCTGACCCTTTGTAACGGATTGATGGCGCAAAGGTTTTAGATCTTCTCAAAAATTCTACCCCAGTTGGGCGTGCAGCGATCCTTGCGTCCTTTGTGAAGTCTTATCTGTGAGGCTTCCTAGGGGTTTCTTGAGTTTTTCTTTTGGTGCGACCGAGCTCAAAGAGCACCTACATATCCTGTCGCAGCAGGAGTTCAGGTCGAACGTAGTTCAAAATAAAAGTAAAGGAGTTTTTGGGTTTTACTAATAGTGTGACTGGGTCCCAAATGGACTGCCTACGTATCTCACTGTGGGGAAGTCAAGTCATTGCGTAGTTCAGATTACAAAAATTATTTTGCTTTTTCCCATCTATTACAAAATGATAAGGAAATAACTTAATTGAAGCAAATAGAAAAACGATTACACGCAAAGGGTACTATTACAAACTGAAAAACTTTGTCTTCATGCATAGTAGCGCTTGATTGCATCTGAGTTGATTGGCTTCGACAACTCTTGTCCGTCCATTTCTGCCAATACTACCGCTCTTCCGGAGAGTACTTTGCGGACCACATAAGGACCATACCCATTGGGAGCAAACTTCCCTTTCTATTCATCTTGATGTGGGAAAATTCTTTTGAGCACCATTTGCCCAATTTGGAAAAGTCTAGTTTTGACTCGCTTGTTGAAGGCTCTTGCCATCCTTTGTCGGTACAGTTGACCGTGACATATGGCAACCATCCTTTTCTCGTCAATTAAAGCCAGTTGCTCATATAGAGCTAGGACCCATTCAGTGTTGTCCAATTCTGCTTCTTGGATGATCCTTAAGGAAGGTATCTCAACCTCGGCAGGTATAACTGCTTCAGTACCATAGACCAGCAGGTATGGGGTTGCTCCATTTTTAAATATCGCTCAAAAGTATATCAATATTGGGCTCGTTTCGAAGCTCGTATTTTAAAACAACGTATTACGATTTTTATCTTGCTAAAATATTAT
>NC_081345.1:62292209-62308109 GCF_029784015.1 Lycium ferocissimum | reverse complement strand
GGTTTATAAAACAAAATATTAATATAAGTATTTGCAAAATAACCATGATTTGGCTAATTTAGTAAGAAAATATATTTATAAAATATCAATTTGCAGTAATCACTACATAATTAATTAATTGACTTAATTAAAATATTTATGGGCAAATACCAATTTTTATATATCCTGTAGATTATATATAAAAAAAATAGAAATTTAAAGGGTGGAAACAACCTAATTATCTATATTATTCCAATTGCTCAGACTTTTTACAAATATTAAAAAGAAGAATTTGCAAGAACTATTTAATAGTTTTAAAATAACTTAACTAAATAAAAACCCTTTTCTCTTTCCTTCGTTTATGATAAAACCTCATAAGTATAGTTATAAAAATACTCATTAATCTCTAAATGAACTTATGATGCTTGAAAATCTCTTTTATCAATTCAAGGGAAGAAATATTAATCTGGACGATTTATAAAAAATTATTTAAGTCCTTAGAAATGCTCAGCTCATTCATTTATTACCCATGAACTCTAAGTAGTTAAAATATATTAGGGGAGGTCAAAAATTAAGTGGCAACAGTCATAACGCCAAATACGAGTATTCAGTGTAATCCCTTTAGTCGGGGTAATGTTGTCATGGACCAAAAGTGAATGTGGTCCCCACATCTTGGGGATGCTTTTCTCATCTATCAGCTTGATGAGTCTCTTCTTGAAGTCTAAACATTAGTTGATGGCACTGCCTGATCTTGGTGATAAGGGCACCTCTTGTGTGCGAAGACCAGGCACATGGTGGCAACCTATCGAAGCAAATACTGAGTATTCCTTTGCTACGAAACTTGATCATAATTTCCTCTCTCGTAATGTACTTAGGCGAGACGCGGTAGGGACAATCGAATGCCTTGATCGCAATAGCCCACCATTCGGGCAAAGCTGGTCGGACATACTCTATTTGCTCCACAAGCTCTTCCTTAAGGCTTGATGGCGCAGCAGAAGTTCCTTCCGCTTTTGGGCTTGACGGTGCAGCGGAGGCAGCCCCCTTTGATGGCCACGTGGGCTCCTGCGGGTTTGACTTCATTTCTTCTTCCTCGGACTCCTCCATTACTAGGATGTATTCTAGAAGAATCCCCTTTCTCTTGTCCAGATGTTCTCTCCTGAGCCACAGTTTCTGCGAACTCTCTACCGAATCCATTAACTCATCCGCCTCTTTGATCTTGGCTTTGACCGCTCGAATCTGCTTTTCGAGATCTTGAATCTCTCGGTGAAGCGAGACCTCATTCTTTCTCATGACCTTGAGCTCGGGTGAATTTTTGTTGTTCATCTTCAGATTCTGAGAAAGTTGTTAGGATTATTACGGGTAGTTTTGTTCATTGTGTTTCTTTGGGTGAGGGGGAGGTACTCGAGATCAATTAAGCATTTAAGTGAAACATATGAAAGCAAATAAGTCACACAAAGCAGTTTATAAGATTATACTATGCGCGCTCCTAAGCTTACTAATCGTTTGAAACATAAATGAGCCATTTGAACCAAACCATTGCCTCATAATCATTAATAATAATATTCTTCCCCGAAGGGGTACAAAAGATAAAGTAAAGACAGTGCATAAAATAAATCAGCAAAAGTGTCCTCCAGTGGTAGATGATGAAGCCCGAACCCTATCAGTCTTGGCCTTCTTTGCTTTCCGGAGGGTAGTCTGGATATAAAGGTGGGCCGATGTTAAAGTGGCCTCCATCAGAAATCCTTTCAATGTGAAAGTCAGTGGAGCGACATCATCTAAAGTCTTGTTCATCCGATCATCTAATTCAATCAAGCAATCGTTAGTAAGCTCCAATTCATGTCTCAGGCTTTCTATGACGGCTTTGTCATGCTCAATTTTCTCCAAATGCTTAGCATCTCTTTCATCAGCTCTCCTTTGAACCAAACAGGCTCGAATCTCGGCTTGCGAATCTTTTTCTTGGACACAGCTATAGAGAATTGGTCTAGGAGGAAGGGTGCCTTGCAAGTAGGCCCTCAACCAATCCTTACACTCCACAACACAACCCGGATGAAACCTATCTTCGGCTAAGGTATCGGGACCCCAAATCATGCAACCCTTCCATTCTCGTATGCAGTCTAAAGCTCTCAGCGGTCTATCAATGTCGTAGTCAATGATAAAATCCCCCATGCCTCCAATCCTGGGCACGACTTGAATTCTCCCAAATTGTCTCAAGACCTTAGCAGGTGTATAAGCGCGAATCCCCTGAATTCCCATAAGTGGTAAGAATGGACACTTTCTTTCTTTAACCACAACTTCAGTGGACACGAAGTCATAGAACATCCATTGAACGGTTTCCTCTTTTAATCTAGAAAAGGTGAATGTCCAACTTTATCTGTTTTGTTCTCCGAAGTTTGGGCAAAAATCCCGAAGACCATCCCTTTCGGCCGGCTTGCTTAAGTCTTTGTTTACCCTTAACCTTGGTTATGTGCTTGAGGATCCACCATTGCAGGAGCAAGTTACAGCCTTGAAAGTATTTGTAGTGGTTCCGGCAGACGCTCAGGGCTCGGTACAAATCGGCTAGTATGATTGGGGTTATGTCAAAGTATTTGGTTTTCTCTTGTTGGGTTATGCCGTAGAAGATGGCATGGGCGACCGAAATGACTCGGGTATCTATGGCTAGGGATCAATCCTTGGGAAAAACCATGGTTCCCAAAAAGCAAATGGCGAAAGCTAAAGGTCTAGTGACCGTCTATCCGGCATAAGTCTTGGATTCCCCGGGATGCTCCACAAATCCATCTGGGTTTCCAAACCTTTTGCATAGCTCTCTAAAGGGTATGGTAGGGCCATGGGGCCAATTGGTTTAATTAAAAGAAAGCATTCTACAAATTTGGGAGTAAGTGGGTTTTTCTGGGATTAAAGCATTTTAGTTGGGTTTCTTTCTTCTTTTTAGCCCCAAGCCTACGCTAGTCAACACATCCCTAAACTCTTCCAGAGTTGGCGTCATTTCGATGTCACCCCAAATCTGAAAACCATCCTATCTCTATCTTAGAATCCGGTAATTACTCAATCAATTCCTTGCAACCGGTCATAATCATAATGGATGTCAAGTTCCCCAAGTGACATGAGATCCCCTTTTTCTTCTCCGGGGACATTTAGCCCCACCAAATCCGCAGCAACTTAGGTGTAGTTAGGACCATATCAAAACTTAAATTGATCGACATCTACAAAATAGAAATCAAAGTTAACCCCCCCCCCCCCCCCCAACAAGGCAATGGTTTCACTCTTAGGCATACTACATATTTCCAAATAGCACGTAATATGAGATGCGGTGTTTTTCGGGTCATAGACCGTACTTGACACGGGGTAGTCTCCCTATCGGGTTTGGATACGTCTAAAATATCCAAACCACCCAGTCTACTTCACATTTGGATTTGGCTTAGCTCTAACCTAGGCATATGCAAGAGTGAGTTTTTTGAATTGACCTTGGACCCGAGCGGACTACTCGAGGTGAACCATTGTCGGTCGTTAGTTGACCGCACACCAACTTAATGTTCAACGTGTTCCAAAGAAAGGGTGATTCGATTTTTTAGTAAAGGCAAGACCGCGATCCCGCGTGTCCCCTTTGAAACCATGCTTTTTGCCAGGAGTGGCGGAATTTTAAGATATGAAATGAATGACAGTTATAAATGCGAAATTTAAACACATAAATAAATAAGTACAGTTAAAAATCACATTATATTGAAACCCTTATGGTTAGAACCTAGAAAAACCCCAGCGGAGTCACCATCTGTTACGGTTTACTACGAGGTTGTTGGTGCTCTAATTGAATTTTAGTAATTTTAGAGTCGCCATCTAATTTATTATGGAAACTAGGAAAACCGAGGTTAAAGATTTTTTCAAAATAAGTAAAAATCTTTTTGGACTAAAGTTTGAGGTAAGGGTTCTGGTGATCCCCTAGGGACGGTTTTACGCACCCTAGTATTAAAGATTCGTGGCATACGGTTGATCTACAAGCTTCAACGTGTGATTAATGTACTTATTTGTTTAAAAGTGTTTTGTTTTCCGCAAAAAAAAATGTCATTCATTTTATTCATATCATAGTTTCAAAAAAATTCGGCAAAAAAAATCCCCTTATAAAAAGGGGTTTTTGGTTTAGAATAATCCGTGTAAGTGTTCAACCCACTTTGTTGCCGGACTAGGACACACTCGGGATTTCTCCCGAATAGAGTCACTACTATTCTAGTCCTAATAAAATGGGTTTAGTACCTACGGGGTTTTATACATATATATGAAAATATGGAGTATATCTCCGTTTTATACTTATATATACATATATAAAAATATAAGTTATGAAACTAGTTCCATTTTTTATTGTTGAAGCCCATAAGTCAATTGTATTCCAAATCCAAATCCATCTTATCCCCATAACTCGGTCCAAACCAATTTTCCTTTTGATATTTCAGTCCAAAAAACACCTTGTGGGCCTTGGGCCCAAATAATTTTCAGAATTTAGTCAAGTCCAAATCCGTTTTTGGGAGGGCTGTCCAACTTCATCCTAAATCCAGAATTTGCCCATTTAATGCATACACATTTTTAAGGCCATTGCAATTCAAAAGTCATTTTTGTTCATAATTAAAACAATACATAGCAGTTCATTATATTTCTTATGGGTTTGAGGCCCAAAATTTATCACAAAGTGTTTGAAAACGCTTTTCTTGACAATCAATTTAACTTAAGCCAAACCAATTTTTATTCCTTCTTCATACTTAACCACAGTTTTCAAAATAGTTTTCTCTTCAAAAATGTTGTTTCTAAAATCCGCAAGAAAAAATAGTTGTGCCCGAGTTTGAAATCAATTTAGCGACTTCCCTAAATTACTAAGTTATCTCCTAAGTCGTACATCCATAGGGTTCCAATATTTAGCATCTTCAGTGTACAATATACATGCCAGATATATCGAAATAGAAAAAGGAGAGAGTGGAAAATATTTGTAAAAAACTGATGGGCCTACCCAAGCCCATCAGTGCCATTTTCACCCATTGGCTGGGCCTTCTAACACGAATATTTGCTTCCCTTTCCATTCTTTAGCAACTCGATCAAAGAAAGGAAGGTTGGGCCTTAGGCCCAACAGGTCTTGAAGCAATAGATGGCCAGAATGGGCTAGAATTGGTTCACATGGAGTAGGTAAAAAAGGGAGGTTTAGTATACGTCTAAGTATTGGTACTAAGGAATAAACAATTTACATTCAAACTAAACAAGCACACAAGCTAAGCAAATAAGTCATTAAGTGACAATATGGTATTTAGGAGAAACAGCTAAGGCCCAAAATAACAAAAGAGAAATCCAAAGCCCACATGGGCCACTTAACAATATCAGGAAAAAAAAAAACATCCAGCCAAAGTACAAAGCATATTTAGTATGCAAGATGAGACCCAACAATTAGATAAAAGCATTTGGGACAGAAGACCAAACTGGCACAATGTTAGTTCATATTTATAAATTGTAGGAGTGATATACCTTATGTATATTGAATATACCCACTTCTATACACCTGTGAGGGTACAAAGATGAATATACCCTGTATACCTTGGTATGCCACTTGGTATATGGGGCAAAAAACCAGCATATGGAGAGAAGAGATATAGGAAAACATGCTGAGGGTTCTTATTTATTCAAAATCTTATGTGGGCTGGCAATAATAGACTCAGAGCCCAAAACTGAAATAAAGTAAAACAGGCCCATAGAGTTATTTTCTTAAATAAAAATGAGTAATGCCACACAAATAGATATACACAACTATCAGCCAATATACCATTGATATGCACACCCATGGAGATGCTGAAACAGCCCAAAAAGGAAAGCTTTCATCCTCTTGTTCCTGCTGCCGTACAAGATTCAAGGGGTTTCCAGGAACCCCAGACATGGCAGACACCAGGGAAGGCTTAAGATTAATCCCTAAGTGCTATTTTTGCCTCCCCATTTTTGTGTTAAGTTCATAGTATATAGGAGAGGGAGTGTATATCTAATGGTGACAACAAACAACCCCTTAACAAGATTTTTATGTATGTTAAATTTTAATATATCTAACAAATTTGGCTATCTTAACATTGACATCAGCACTCTGTTGAATTCAGACATGACCAATAAGATGTTTAAATAATTTTGTCACACAACCAAGACAAGGTAAAAGATAATCCATCGTCACACAAACACAAAACCAGTGTGCACAATCTATTCATAGTATCAGTACTTAATCAATTTTTAGGAAGACATTCTCCAGATAAGCAACACAAGACAGGTAAATGAATACCAATAATTAGTGACTAGACTTAAAGAGAACCAATTAATAGTTATTAGATGTTGCACACCAGTTATTAAGACATGAATCAAAATAAGTTGTCAAGCAACAGTTTCCAGGATTAACTTACACTCTAAGGAAGTCAAATTTTAAGCCAACTTACACTTGAAAGCATGAAGAGATAATAAGACTACTACTTCACTTAAACAGAATTCAGTGGACTAGATGAACTGCACAAATATCCAGTTTTAATTATCTTCTTGGTGGATTAGTGAAGCATGGTTTAAACCAGTATTTCATAAACGGTCAGTATTCATTTTAACCTTATTGAATGAATGAATCCATTTCAGACAAACAAAGTGATTAAGTGAGACACCTAACAAGTTATCATTCACTAGATTAGACTAACTTATTTATCAACAAACCATACCAAAAGATTTGACAGTTTTGAAATAACTCAAAGTGTTCCAGTTTTAAATCCATAAGCCAATTACAAGTTAAACACCCAATCAAATAGAGATTTAGCTTAAATAAAGAGGAGCAACTAGGTGTCTAAGAACAAATTCATAACACAAACAAGTCATCACTTAGTCATTAGGTGTGTATAATCTCCCTTTAAAAGTTAATTTCTCTCAAACAAGACACTAACATAGCCATGTGTTAAAACAAATTCTCAACAGATTATGTAAACAAATTTTAGCAGATCATAGACTAAGCCTAATCTTGTAAACAAGTTTAATTACCAATCTGTAAGCCATATTGAAGTATAGCCTCCCATGAATGTCAATAAACCAACTTACTGCCCAACTCAAGCCACATTTTAAGCTTACACAGAATCATATAACCAAAGTTAAGCCTTATTTAAAGTGAATACAGTGTTGTCAAAGAATATGGGTCAAACAGAGACCATTATAAGACATCTAAACTTGATTACTTACCATTTTAGACAAATTTAGACCATAAATCTTTTAGGCAATATTATGAATGATCTATCATGATTCAGGAACAGGTTTGTAGGTTTAAAAGGCAAATGCTAATTTCAATCACACATAAGGGATTAAGACTGGTAACCTCTTAACATCCTAGTTTAATATAAATGCTCCCCTAATTGTTATAAACCCAGTATTAGCATGTAAATAATATTTTGATAATACAGACAGTATTTAAGCTAATTAAGGATACACATTGAACTAATATAGACAGTATCACATACTAACCAACCTAGACAGCAACAAGTTAACAAAAATACATACAAAGTTAATACAGATAGTAATACATATTAAACTAATCTAGATAGTAACAAGCTAACAAGAACACATATTAAACTGATACAGACAACAATCAGACCCCACTTACTAGACTAAATCTTAACTTAACTTAAGCAAAATGAACTAACAAAACTAACTACATTGAAACTAAACTAATAACACACAAAGCATAAATTAATGAAATGCAATAAAGAAAAAGATGAGAAATTACCTTGTTACGGTGCAGCCTAGAAGAGATTAAACTTAGAAGACCCTTTTCTCCTCCAAATTCCAACACTCAGCCACAAATCAACAACAACACTTTAAAAATTGAAAACTTTAAACTTAATCCGAAAATTAAAGGTTTTAAGCAAAATAGCTAGAAACCCTAGGTATTCGAACTTTTTAGAATGCGATTTTCAGATGCTCAAACCTCTACCAATAATCAGAGAATAGGGCCCTTTAAATAGAAACCCCCAAACCCTCCAAACCCCAGACTCAACGATGTGTGATAACTCCCAGAAATGGGATTTCCTCCTCACATCGAATTTGTAGGGCCAGGATTAGACGTATGGAACAAACGAAGGGTTAGATTTGACCTACAAATTAATCAATATTTTTGGTTCCTCATAAACCAATGATAATTGAGAATTCAAATACGAGTAACAACAAAAGCCATTAAGGAAATTCAGTCTTTTGACCGTTAATTTGTAGATAGAAAGAAAGAAAAATGAAGAAATGCGTTGTTTGGTTGAAAACTTGGTGAAGAGAGCGGGTTAGCATTTAATTCTTACCCCTATCCACCATGCCAAGGCTGCAAAAGGTGACGTACGCTTGAAATGTTGCCATTTCAGGCAACGATGATGCAAGAAAGAGGAAAGAGGGCGGGGCTGTCACGACCCGACCGAAGGGCCATGACGAGTACCCGGAGCTAACCTACCGAGCACCTCTTGACATGCTTCTCATAGTCATAACTAGATGGGCCATGAGAGTTAACTCATGAATGTCATAATTGGTAAGGGCATGAGTCTACAAGTTAAGTGCACATCTATATGATCATCATCAACTATGCCCATATGCGCAAGCCGACAAGGCTGCTAAAATGATATACAAAAATATGAACCGATGAGGTTACAGAACATTTAACTATATACATCTGTCTGTGAGCCTCTACATAGAGTGCAAGAAATCATAAAGACGGGATAGGACCCCGCCGTGCCCAAATATGTAAACAAAAGAATAATACCACTAGATTGTAGCTCCAAAGCAAGTGAAGCGCTTCTGAGAAATCGCTGATGAAGCACCTATGGATCTGATCCGTATCCCTGCCTACCAGCGGGCATGAACGCAGCGTCCTCAAGAAAAAGACATCACTACGAATAATGTACAGAGTATGTAAGACATGAATATCAACATAATAAAGATATGAAAAGTATCATGAGATAAGAGAGATCACCTGTACATCTGAAAGCCTCTTAAGGCGGATGTCACGCATGCTTAGCTTTAAAAAAAAACATTTTTCATATATATATATATATATATATATATATATATATATATATATATTTCGCGGAATGTGCAACCCGATCCATATGTCATATCATCCCGCGTCCAGGTCATCCCGCGTCCAGGTCATCCCGCGTCCGGGGTAACATGATAACATGCCTACTGCAGTAGTGTGCACATCTACGTGCCTGCCTTGCCGACTATAGCGCGGTGCGGTGTGAGAAAATACGTACATATATATAAAGCATGCATGAGAGCCCAAATAAAAGATATGACTCTATCAGAGTGACGTAACGTCGGTAAACCCCCGATTTTCATTATGGCGCTATCATCATGACCCTATCTCACCTTGAAGGAACAAAATCATAAGATGAGATCAACATCAATGATTAACATCAATAATCATGAAAATAGCTCAATAATATCACGAGAACATAAAGAACTATAAGCTTTGCTATCTTTAGAAATGGAATCATCATCATAGGGAACTTTTATCAACAATACCATAGGGACCTTGAGAATTATGAGTTTCTAGCAATTTAGGAAATAGGACATTATGTATATCATGTATGGGTTCACGATAAGGGAATCATGCCTTTAGAAAGAAAAGGGTTAGCCTTAACATATCTCGTCGTCTCCTTAACTACTCAACACATATCCTCCCGAGCTCGTAAATCTACATTCAAGATGATCCGTACTTCGGGTAAGTCATTGAAACGCTTATGCGGTAAAACTAAATTAATAAATGAGCTAAAAAAAATAGGGCTGCATTTCCCCTTATACCTTCTGTTTCCTCCAACTCAAAACAACTCTCAAAACCACAATAAAAACATCAACAATTTCCATAATCAAAAGATTACATTCCAATTATACTCAATCCAATCCCAAACTTCTTTTCATAAACAATCCATAACAACAACTTCAATACTACCCCTTATACAGTTGTATACCACACTTCTCCAACATCATTATTACCCCTCATAACAAGATTATACTCATAACATGCTAACAATTATAGTTCAAGTTAATTTACAACTCAACATATCATCAATTCATATTTGAACTTTTCCCCATAACTCTTTTCACTTTCTAAGGCTTGCTAAACCTTCAAACCAACTTAACATAAGCAATAAGATGAAGAACATACCTTGCATTTGAAGAACTTCCACTCACACAACTTGTTTCAAGGCCAAGTTCGCCACAACTCCATGTAGAAACAAGAACAAGCACCTTTTTATGAACTAGTTGAGGATTTAGGAGTTTGATCCTTCCTTGATTTGATTTGGGGTGTTTATGGGTGTTAGAGGGAGCTTAGAGAGACATTAGGGATTTAATTTGGGTGAAAACATGAAGCCTAGGTCGTGGAACATCTATTTATAGGCTTAGAAAAATTTCCACGGACTTCAATTTTCTAGAAATTTCGGGCAAAGTACGGGTTACTGTTCATCCCTACTTCAAAGTACGTGCTACTATTCATCCCGTACTTTGGAGGTAAAAATTTCAGGTAAAGTACCTCCAAAATGTACGGGATGTACTTTATCCCGTACTTCTCAGAATTGTGATATGTCAGTTGCATTGGAAAGAAGACTCGCCGAACTTCAATTTACATAGGTTATGGATTCTGTAACTCATATTCTAGGAGATATGCCTCTCTCAAGTTGGACAAAAAATCCTGTCCAAAATTCTGCCAAGTTTTTCCAAATTTTCAACAAACCTAATTTCTTTGATTCGCTTGATTCCCAAACCTTTAAATACTTGTTTAAGACTTATTAAAATTCTTCCTTAACCTTATAGGGGGTATCATAGCCTCTCTGGAGTCACGTTATTTTGCTTAGGGCGACACTGAAATTTACAAGGTGTAACATCCTTCCCCCTTTTAAAACATTCGTCCTCGAATGTTAAACTCTAAGGGATTCTACAAACATTTCGCCAGAGTTTCCCCTGTAACTATACCACTACCATCCTGTCACAACAACTCAAAATATACAATGCCTCACAGGGCTACAACAACAGCAACAACAACAATAATGGCCCCACACGACCAAGAAATCATAAAAAGAAAGCATTACGCACCTGAAGATAATGATGTCTCTGTCTGAACCTTCTCTGGGAGTGGGAACAAATGTGGATACCTGGACTTCATATCTTCCTCAGCTTCCCAAGTCATTTCTTCCCTATTATTGTTTCTCCACAGAACTTTAACTGAAGCTACATCTTTAGTTCTTAGTCTCCGAACTTGTCTATCTAAGATTGCAATGGGAACTTCTTCGTAGGATAATTGTTCGGTGATATGGACATCATCCATAGGTACAATTCTGGAAGGATTTCCAATGCACTTGCGAAGCATTGACACATGAAAAAATGTCACGATCCATTTTGGCCAACGGCCGTGCGGGCACTTACCTTTCCCACCTCGGTAAACGAATCCTTAACCCAATGATAAATAAAGAAATAAATAATTAAATCGAGCAACGAAATAGAATAATACATAAGTCTCACAATATTGTACAATAGAAATAGTGCGAAATAATAATAATACCCCCAAGGTCTAGTCTGAGTAACACAAGAGCATCTAAGGGAATAAATACATGTCTGGAATAATAAAATATAAGAGTATCTATGTCTCTGAATAGGAATAAGACATAATGATAGAAAAGTCTTCAAGGCAGCGAATGACCATGCTCGCCCTGGAAACTCGAAGATAATGCTGAAGCGACTATCAGCCACGTGTAACGGGAGCAGATCTAACCTGATACTCTGCATTCATAAAGGAATGCAGCAAGTGCAGGTCAGTACAATACAGTAGTACTAGTAGGCATCATCGGCCGACTAAGCATAGCCAACACAATTCCGATAATAAATCCAGATAGACAGATAAACCAACAAGTTTAAATCAACATAATCGAAACCAAGTATGCGCATCGCCTAAGTAGAGCATCTAATCCCAAATGTGCCAAGTCTCAATATATCAAGTCCGAATCCAACATCACAAGTACAACACCAAAATATCTCAAATTAAGCCACGATGCAATGCAATGCAATAATGTATGGATGCAATGCAATGCCATGCAAATGTTGTGTACACATGTACTCCGGACGGAAATATCGACATCTCGGTAGCACAACCCAGTGTGACTCGCGAAGTCTAAGTGCCACCCTCCCGGATTTTTGCCCAACAGATAGACGTGACCCCAGATCTTTGCCCACGGGGGGTTCTCACCGGCACCACTCTGGGGACCTACAGTGTTTCATCAAGTATCATAAGTATCTCAACAATATATCATGAAGAATGAGAGTGCGTGCAATGCATGTATCCATATCAATAATCATACTCAATATCAACAATATATCATGAAGAATGAGAGTGCGTGCAATGCATGTATCCATATCAATAATCATACTCAACATCACAAGTACCAACAATGGGTACGCCAACAGTATATCCGAATCACAAGTACCAACAGTGGGTACGCTAACAGTATATCCGAATCACAAGTACCAACAGTGGGTATGCCAACAATATATCCGAATCACAGGTACCAACAGTGGGTACGCCAACAATATCATAATCAAAATGGAAAAATAGATGCCAATATCTGCTAAAAACACGTGGCATCAAGCCAACACAATAGAATAATCAATCACGACACAATCGGATGGCTAGTCCCAAACACACAACAGGGCCCAACCTAAGACAATATCCATCCCAACTTCATACCCGAAGGTTCACATGCTTTCTCCGATGATATAATCTAAATATATGCTTCGCTATGCGAAGTCTCACCAAAGGTAAGCCATAACCTACCTGGATGGCCGAACAGTAACACCAACAAATCACTCTATCGCCTTACCCTTCCGCTGAGCCTCAAGATCAATAAAGTCCAGGCATAATCGAAATCTAGATTAGAAATCATGAAGAACGATACTAATATTTCTATCATTCAGTTTAGGTCAATTCTAACCCTACATATGGGAAAAATAGGCCCACAAGGTCAAAACAAAAAATTCGAAAGCAAAATTAAGCACTAGGTGATCATAACCCAACCACTAATTGCTAAATTAACTCATAGATTTACCCAATTTTGAATTTGAAGCAAAACCCTCAATTTTGGTATAAACCCTAACTCTTTGATTCTGAAAATTTACCCAATGTCTATGCATAGGGTGATCCATGAAATTTCTCAGAACATTTAGTTGCTATGCAAAGTAAGGTATCCAGTTTGGCAGAACATCCCTCATAAGTGGCCTGATATTATAGAATACTTTGAACAGTTTAGACCAAGCCTGAAGTGCACAACTGTGACATGGAGAGTGCCTGCAAGTGGTTGGTATAAGTGCAATAGTGATGGTGCTTCAAGAGGAAATCCAGGTCCTAGTTCAGTGGCCTTGTGCATTAGAGATGACAATGGTGATCTGGTTTATGCAGCAACTCAAAAGATTGCAGATGGGAATAATTTGGTTGCTGAAGCTGTGGCCATCAAGCAAGGAATTCAGTATTGTATGGATCATCATTTGTATCCTTTATTGGTGGAAACTGATTCCTTATCCATGAAGATGTTCATTAGAGGAACATGGGAAGGTCCATGGTGTATTAGTATGATCTTAAAGGACATCAATAGATTGATAAGAGAGCAGACTGTTGAAGTGGGGCATATATATAGGGAGGGAAACTACCTGGCAGATTTTTTAGCTAACTATGTTTTTGATTTTGCAGGTACACAACAATTTAACACTTTTCAGGAGCTACCTTCTATGGCTAGGAAACTATTGAACATTGATAAGGCTCAGATTCCAAATCTGAGAATCAGATATGCATCAGACACTAGATCAAGGAATTGATTTGCTTATAAATTGCTTTCTTTAGCATGTGTATGATGCAAGGCTGTGGGACTGTTGTTCCTTCATCTAGTCAAGCTGTTTGAGAAGTTCAGGATGGGTGGTATTAGTGTGCATGCATGCTCATCCCCATGCTGGATAACTTTTACATTTGCAGTAGGAAATTACAGGAAGTGAGGCTACAAACCTGCAGTCTGAAGAAAATTTCAAGTGATTTGAATCCGCTTCATTTGGTGAGAGCTTGGAGATGAGATAGATGGTTGCAAGTCAAGACTACAGGAATTCTAGCTTTGTTTTATGTATATTTTATTACTGCATCTTTGTTTCTTGTTATTTTCTAACTAGCTATTTGGCTAGTTATGTACAGACTTTTGTCTTTTTTTATCAATAAATATCCACCACGTTGGTGGTTTTCAGAAAAAAAAAAAAAAGGATTATCAACATTAATAATGGAAGATAGATGATTAACGACCTTAGATTCATCAAAAACTAGCATAAACCCCATCAATTTCACCAATTATAAGCCTAGATAGAACATTCTTTATCACCACTTTTATCTTCCATTACTAAGGAAAAGAGTACTCTATGATGATTAGGACTAATCAAAGAGAAGAGGGATAGCAAGATTTACCTCCAAGAGTAATCCCCAAATATCTCCAAGAGCAGTCCCCAAAAGCACTAATTTCGAAGTGAAAATAAATGAGGGTCTAAAGGCTTATTTAAATCACACTTAATGAAATAACAAGCCCGTTACCGCCACAGCGGTAAAGGGGCCGCAACTGCGGCGCCGCTACAGCGCCCAACATGCCGCAGTGGCGGTCTAGGCCAAACATACTTAGTCGCCCCAACGGTCAACCCACCGCAATAGCGGCGCCGCTGGGACGACACTGGTGCCGCCAATACGGGCACCAGGTACCAGAAATCCCTCAACTTTTCTAAATCTTGATTGAAATCCCGAACCACTCCAGAGGCCATCTGCTCACAAACCACATACACAGACCCATACAAAAATACGCTACAAACGCACTCGTGGCCTCGAAATTTCTGACGGAGGTCTCGTCGACTGAGTCAAGCCCCGAAACCTTAATTCTAATTTTCCAACCCAAGTCCCAAACTGCTCTGCATTCGGAACCGAACCAGATATACATATAAGTTCTAAATGACCATCCGGACCTCTTGGAATCGACAGATTTTTGAAAAGGTCCGTTTACCCAAAAGTCAACTTTGGGTCAACTCTTTTTCACTTTAGGCCTATATTTCACAAAAGTTACCTGAATCCGAGCTGGACACCTCGGGAAGCATGCCAACGGTCCTCTCAGGTCAAAAGTTAGCTAATCAATGCTCGGGAAAAGGCAAAATAGCCGAAAAGACTATAATGACTGTCACGACCCAACCTAGGGCCGTGACAAGTGACCGGGCTTACCCTGTCTAAGGATTCAACATTTACTACTAGCACCCAAATATGGCGATTCATAAACTTTTTTTTTGAAATTCTAGATAAAACACTAAAGTCGAGATATAACTCAAAACGCCTTGAAACGTACCAACATATATACACATACATAAATATATACATGGCATAGGACAAGGCGGGCCGAAGAGGCTACCGCTACTTGCGTACAATAACATAGTGACAAGACCAAACAGTACCCATAATACCCACGTCGTTCGCGTACGTCTAAAAGTACGATTTACGAATATATATACACAAAGTTATACCAAAATAGGAACGACCTCCGAACAAGTGGAGTTGTCCGACTCCTAGCGCCGGATTCCCCTAAGTAGCCGGATCGCCGAGTCGCGTCCCGTACCGCGGGCATGAAACGCGACCCCCCGAAGAAAGGGGTCGCACGGAATATGTGCGAATATGTAAGGCGAGGATAGATAATAGCAACCGCGCAATTTAGGAAGAAAGAAGTCACAACTAACCCAATACTGCAAACCTCGTCACCGTAAACATAAATAAACACACAAAGCCCTAATACAAGCTTTAATAAATAATCGCAATCTAACTAACGTTTTTAAGGTAGGTAATACAATACATCACACGCGCCG